>NC_029776.3:45879888-45883474 GCF_000817695.3 Arachis duranensis | reverse complement strand
ATTTTGTAAAGCCTATATAAAGGCATCAATTAGAGCTCGGAAGGGGAGGAGGTTGGCTCCATTAGGGAGTAGTAGATAGCTCTCTCTTTTAATTTTCCTTTCTGCAAAAATTTTGGATCAAGAATTGAAGGAATTCTGTTTCAATTCTCCATCTGAAATTCATTTGTGTTCTTCTGCATAATTGAGGAAATTGAGAAATTGGATCTGAAGTTTCTTTTACTGCTTTCATCTTTCTTCTCTTTGGCAAGTTGTCTTCTACTTTGATCAAGGAAGGAATTGAGATCTAGACTTGTTTTCTAGTCTCTATGATTTCCTGAGATTTTCAATTTTATTCTACACTTAAGCTGAACTTAATTTCTGTTTGCTCCTTCAAGAAATTTTGCCTTGCTGTTTACATCTGCTGCTTTTATTTCATCTGCATTTTACCTTTCTGTTTCTATTGCTTCTAATTTACTTTCAAGCACTTTAATCTCCCTGCAATTGTTCTAAGCTTGGATCTACTGCTTTCATTTAATTTCCAGCATCCCAGCCCCCTTTACATTTGATGCAATTTTACAATTCTTGCAATTTAAGTTTTTTACTATTTTACTTTCTTGTTCTTTAAGTTACTTGCAATTTTACTTTCTGCACTTTATTTCTCCTTGCTATTTACTTTCTGTTGGCTACACTTCATCCAAATTCACTTCAATGTTAGCTTGACTAAACTAATCACCCACTAAAGTTGCTTGATCCATCAATCCCTGTGGGATCGACCTCACTCTTGTGAGTTATTACTACTTGATGCGACCCGGTATACTTGCCGGTTGGATTTTTGTGTTGGAAATTCGTTTTTCCACAAAAACACCATCAAGTTTTTGGCGCCATTGCCGGGGATTGATTTTGATCAACAATGATTAAGTGGGTGAGAAGTCTAGATTAAGCATTTTTTTATTTGTTTGTTCTCTGCTTTAAAGTGAAACCAAGGTGTTTGAGTTATTGCCTCACTAAGACATTCTTTCTCTGTGACATGAATTTCAAATTTCATTGATGTTTACAAAATACAAATGGAGTTCAACTCATCTTATGGTCAAACAAAATTTTATGGGATATCATCCACCATCACCAATATCTAATGATGGCTGGGAATATCACCAAGAAAATACACATTCTGAGCACTCCAACTCATGGAGATTTGCTTCAGAAACACAAGATGAGCAAGAGAACCATATGGGATATTTCCTTCCACCAGAAAATGATGCAAGTCATGATTCTAATAGTGGCTGGGAAGGAAATTCTAATGCTCCATATGATATTCATCCAAAGATATCATCACTTGACCATGCTTCAACAGAAAGCCCCTTTCAAAACTCACCACCCACACAAACTTCCATGAACCACTCAAGGCTCTCAAAGCTTGAGTCCATGTTCAAAAAATAGGAGGAGACAATGAAAGTCTGGAAAGAACAAGAAAACTTCCTTAAAAACATGGAAGTGCAGCTAGCTCAATTGGTGAGTGCAACGAAGAAGGAGGAAAAACAAGAGGAAGAGGCTACTGAGTCAAGTGGATTTTTAGTTAAGAAAAAAGAGGTGGTGGAAACATTTGAACCTGAACTTGCATATTCACAGAAGCCACTTGATATGACAAGAGCACATGACAACTCACAACTCTCACAAACTTTCCTGGACCAAAATACCTCAACACTTGAATCCATGATTGAAAGGTATGAAGAGGAGATGAAGAAAGCTTGGGAAGATCAACAAACCTCCTCCATGAAAGAGCTACTAAAGCAAATGTTGAGTGTAAAAGAGGAAGTGGAAGAACAAGCTAGTGAGGAGGACAATCAAGAACGTCCAAACTCAAGGGAAACAGAGAGGCACATGAAGGACAAGCTCATTGAACCACCAATTCGAAAGGCTCTGGATGAAGATCAAACTCCAAAAATCACACAGCAACCAATTCATGAATCCAAAGAAGTGAAGGCAACTAACAAGAGCACCAATCACGTCCCTGGTCCAGCAAGCAAGCTCAATCAAGCCAAATTCAAAAGGAAGCTTGTTGAGAAGAGGCCAAAACAAGGGACATTAGTTGAAACTTCTCCCCTCTTGGAGTCATTCCTCTTAACCAACTAGAAGAAGAGGAAGAAAGTGAGGAACAACATGTCAAGCTAATGACACTAAAAGAGCACTTGTTGGGAGGTAACCTAACCGTAGGTATAATTTCTCGTCTCTGCTTTGTTTTCTTTCTTTACTTTGTTTAAATTCAATAAACTGGCATATGGTTACATTCTAAGTTTGGTGTTGCCATGCAACACATTGTTTTCAATCTTTTTGGGTGATTGCATCAAATCAAAAAAATGAAAGTGACACACCAAGATTCTAAGTTTGGTGTGCCACCTATTTTTCTATGCAAATCATTCAGCAACACCACTTGTCTGCATAACCATAATGTCTTTGCAGTGTTAATTTTCTTTTGGTTTGATATTTTGTTATTCTGTTTACTTTAGTTAATTCTTTGTTTTTAATGCTTTCATTTTAGTTTGCTTATTTACTGTGTTTGTTAATACATTACCAAGAGAGCTTTATTAATGACAGATTCTTAGCTTGGTGATTGTAATTAATAAATAACAGTTTCATTTGCTTGGTTTTAATTCAAATAAGTGGACATAGGATTGCATTCTAAGTTTGGTGTTGATATGCAACACAATTTGCTTCAAATCTTTACTGGATACTTGCATTGATTCCAAGTGAAAGTGTCACACTAAGTTTGGTGTGCCACTTATCTTTTATGCAATGTATTGTGCTCACCTTCTTAAGTTTGCAATCACAATGTCTCTGTCTCTTGTGCCTTGATTATTATCTTTAATTTTGCTTGCTTAAAACACATGTGCTACTAACATTGCATTGTGTAAGACATTCATGATCCATCTTAAGCCCCATAGCCATTGTTCTAATTATTGCTTGAGGATGAGCAAGCACTCTAAGTTGGCAAGCGAAAGGGAAGAATTGGAGAAAAAGGACAACAATAATGAAGATGAACTACAAGGTTGTAGAGTTCCTTTTCCTCTCATTTGTTTCCAGCACTTAAATTTCATGATTGTCTTCATCTTCTCTATTTACATGTGTGTATGAATAAAGCATAGCTTGAATTTTGAATTATAACATGGTGCTGTACCATTATGACTACCAACTTAAATCCTGTGAAGTTCAAAAGCAATAAAGTATCATGATCATAAACAAACAAGGCATTAAAGAAGAACTTAGCATGCGCATAAAAGTTTTGGAAAGCTAGTATGATTGATTGTTGCTCAATTGCATTGGATTTTATTTAATTGAAGTTTTTCATCTTGTACATTTTGTAAAATCTTTTGAAATCATGAAAACCTTGAAGAAGCAAATACAATTAAAGCAAGAAAAGAAAAAGGGAAAGAATGAGAAAGTTGAAGGCTCTGAGTACAAATGAGCTTAATGAAGTCCTCTAATTAAATGCTTGTGGTGCTTATGTATCAAGTGGTAATACTTGAACACAAAGCATTTAGAAGTCGTAGCTTTGTTATTAACTCATGGGGCAAAGCACCCAAAAGGAGAAGCTAAAAAAAAAATCAAAAGC
>NC_029776.3:45876299-45879086 GCF_000817695.3 Arachis duranensis | reverse complement strand
AAATAAGAAGAAAAAGAAGCAAAGAAGCACAAAAAAAGGAGAAAAAAAGAGCTTTGGGGTACACTTTGAAGTTGGGGTACACTTTGGAGCCTTAGGCCACGCTTTTAAAAGCGTGGCCCATGACCAAATCAAGGAAGGAAGCAGCCAGCACGCACACTGCCCTGCTCTTGCCAAGGGCAGGGCAATATCATGATGAAACAAAGTGAGGTTGGAGCAAATTTTCGCTAAGTTAAAATCTGGCCGCTCACAGCATGACCATGCCTACTTCAAAGGGCTATAACTTGAGCTACAGACGTCCAATTGATGTGCTTCCAGTTGCGTTGGAAAGCTGACATTCAGAGCTTTCCAACGATATATAGCAATCCATATTTGGCGTAAAATTGAGACATGAGTGAAAGGCAACTTTAAGGGCCAAAAACAAGCAAAAATAAACCAAAATGCTTCCACCAAGGCTCGAAGAGGGAGACACAAGGAAACCAAGGAAGTCTGCCCTCAAGGAGAGTAGAATGCCCTCTTGGAGGGCAATGTCGTGTTCTCTTCATGAAAATTCAAGGAAAAATTGCAACAACTTCCTCCACCAAGTTTCGAACACAAGACCATGAGGAAGCAAGAAACTATGCCTTACTTTGGTGCCAAGAAAACCAAGGAAAAGAAGTAGCGTGTGCATCCACCAAGTTTTGAACTTGGAACTTCACTTTTGGAAACACTGCCCTGCCCTCCGCGAGGGCAGGGCAGCATTTTGTGGTGCACGGCCAGCACTAGATTGGCGCACCAAGGAAGCTTCGGCAGCATCAGCACGCACGCACGGCATCATTCTGGCGCACCAAAAAAACTCTGCCCTGCCCTCCACAAGGGCAGGGCAGCATCCTGCAGCATCACACGCACCAACACGCACACACAAGGGCCGCACGTACCATTTCCTGCCCTGCCCTCCACAAGGGCAGGGCAGCCTCCTGGGAGCAACATATGGGCCAAAATTCAATTTAATTCAATTCCTCACCAAATTAAATCAAAGCCAACCAAACCCATTTCTCCTTAAATCCAAAGCAAGCAAAGCCCACATCATCACTCAAAGGCACATGGATCAATTAAATTAGGATTTTCATTTTTGTAATTTGTTTTAATTTCATTTTCATTTTTTATGTTGTAAAGCCTATATAAAGGCATCAATTGGAGCTCGGAAGGAGGCCGGCTCCATTAGGGAGTAGTAGATAGCTCTCTCTTTTAATTTTCCTTTCTGCTTAAATTTTGGATCAAGAATTGAAGGAATTCTATTTCAATTCTCCATCTAAAATTCATTTGTGTTCTTCTGCATAATTGAGGAAATTGAGAAATTGGATCTGAAGTTTCTTTTACTGCTTTCATCTTTCTTCTCTTCTGCAAGTTGTCTTCTACTTTGATCAAGGAAGGAATTGAGATCTAGACTTGTTTTCTAGTCTCTATGATTTCCTGAGATTTTTTTTATTTTGAAATTGAGTTGAGTTCTTGGCTGCTCTTCTATTTTTACTTTAAGCTGAACTTAATTTCTATTTGCTCCTTCAAGAAATTTTGCCTTGCTGTTTACATCTACTGCTTTTATTTCATCTGCATTTTACCTTTCTGTTTCTATTGCTTCTAATTTACTTTCAAGCACTTTAATCTCCCTGCAATTGTTCTAAGCTTGGATCTACTGCTTTCATTTAATTTCCAGCATCCCAGCCCACTTTACATTTAATGCAATTTTACAATTCTTGCAATTTAAGTTTCAGTTATTTTACTTTCTTGTTCTTTAAGTTACTTGCAATTTTACTTTCTGCACTTTAATTCTCCTTCCTATTTACTTTCTGTTGGCTACACTTCATCCAAATTCACTTCAATGTTAGCTTGACTAAACTAATCACCCACTAAAGTTGCTTGATCCATCAATCCCTATGGGATCGACCTCACTCTTGTGAGTTATTACTACTTGATGCGACCCGGTATACTTGCCGGTTGGATTTGTGTGTTGGAAATTCGTTTTTCCACAAAAACACCATCACTCATCACAACACCAAACTTAAATTGTTGCTTGTTGGTGCACGAAATTACAATCACACTTTTGCAACCCCGCACAACTAACCAGCAAGTGCACTGGGTCGTCCAAGTAATACCTTACGTGAGTAAGGGTCGATCCCACGGAGATTGTCGGCTTGAAGCAAGCTATGGTTATCTTATAAATCTTAGTCAGGATATCAGAAATTATCAGGATTGATTGTGAAAAGTAAAAGAACATGAAATAAGTACTTGTTTTGCAGTGATAAAGAATAGGTTGAGGTTTTGGAGATGTTCCATCTTCTGAATCTCTGCTTTCCCACTGTCTTCCTCTTCAAACACGCAAGGCTCCTTCCATGGCAAGCTGTATGCAAGGGTTTCACCGTTGTCAGTGGCTACCTCCCATCCTCTCAGTGGAAATGTTCAACGCACCCTGTCACGGCACGGCTATCCATCTGTCGGTTCTCAATCAGGCCAGAATAGAATCCAGTGATTCTTTTGCGTCTGTCACTAACGCCCAGCCTTCAGGAGTTTGAAACTCGTCACAGTCATTCAATCCTCGAATCCTACTCAGAATACCACAGACAAGGTTTAGACCTTCCGGATTCTCTTGAATGCCGCCATCAGTTCTAGCTTATACCACGAAGATTCTGATTAAAGAATCCAAGAGATATCTACTTAATATAAGGTAGAACAGAGTGGTTGTCAGGCACATGTTCATAGTTGAGAATGATAATGAGTGTCACAGATCATCACATTCATCAAGTTGAAGAACAA
>NC_029776.3:45867887-45869389 GCF_000817695.3 Arachis duranensis | reverse complement strand
TCTGCAAAGCGGGCAAATTGCTTATCCTGTTCCACTTGGCGGAGTTTTTGAGGATAAGGCATCTTGGCTTTATATTCTTCAACCTTAGATGCTGCAGGTTTATTCCTTACAGAAGTGGTTGAAGAAGCCTTGTTAGAGGGATTACTGTCAGCACTCTCAGGTGTCTGATCCTCCCTTGGCGTCTGAACGCCAGGATTGGGTGGAAAATGGGCGTTTAACGCCAGTTTTTCCCCCTTTTCTGGCGTTTGAACGCCAAAAGTGTTCCTCTCTGGGCTCTTATTGTCCTTAGAGGGATTTTGAACAGTGGTTTGGTTATCCTCTATCAATTGTTCCTTATTTGGCTGTTTGCTCTTTTGAGCAGTGTTATTCAGTGTCTTCCCACTCCTCAGTTGAACTGCTTGACACTCCTCTGTTATCTGTTTAGATATTTGCTGTCTTGCTTGATTCAACTGCAGTTCTATGTTCTTGTTAGCAACTTTAGTTTCATGGAGCATCTCTTTAAATTCTGCTAACTGTTCTGTCATCAGGAGCAATTGTTGATTAAGCTCAATCATCTGTTCTTGAGGATTAGGATCAGTGACTACTGTCATGACTTCCTCTTTTGGAGAGAACTCATTGCTAGAGTACAAATATTGGTTTCTAGCAACAGTGTCTATAAGCTCTTGAGCCTCTTCAATTGTCTTCCTCATGTGTATAGATCCACCAGCGGAGTGGTCTAAAGACATCTGAGCTTTTTCTGTAAGCCCATAGTAAAAGATGTCTAACTGCACCCACTCTGAAAACATTTCAGAGGGGCATTTTCTTAGCATACCTCTATACCTCTCCCAGGCATTATAAAGGGATTCATTATCCTCTTGTTTAAAGCCTTGGATGTCCAGCCTTAGCTGTGTCATCCTCTATGGAGGGTAAAAGTGATTCAGGAATTTGTCTGATAACTGTTTCCATGTCTTTATGCTTGCTGTAGGTTGGTTATTCAACCACCTTTTAGCTTGATCTTTTACAGCAAATGGAAACAGTGATAGTCTGTAGACATCCTGATCCACCTCTTTATCATGTACTGTGTCAGCAATTTGTAAGAACTGTGCCAGAAACTCAGTAGGCTCTTCCTGTGGAAGACCGGAATACTGACAATTTTGCTGCACTATGATAATGAGTTGAGGATTTAGCTCAAAGCTGCTTGCTTTGATGGGAGGTGTACAGATGCTACTCCCATATGCAGCTGTAATGGGGTTAGCATAAGACCCCAGAGTCCTTTTGGACTGATCAATCCCACTTAAGTCCATAATGAATAAAGGGAAATGCTATGGATTGCAAATAGATAAATTTTGTTTTTTTTTTCTTTTTTTGAATTAACCGAAAAAAATAAAATAAAACAACAGGAAATTAAAATAAAAAAATTCAAAAATCAAAAAGAAAATAAGATCAAAGCAAATTGAGAACTGAATCAATTAGTTAATTAAAAAGATTTTGAGAAGAGCAATTAAAAAGATATGATTGAAAAA
>NC_029776.3:45848179-45867017 GCF_000817695.3 Arachis duranensis | reverse complement strand
GGGCCCACTTGGTGTGTGCTTGGGTTGAGCAATGAAGCATTTTCGTGTAGAGACCTTTTCTGGAGTTAAACGCCAGCTTTGATGCCAGTTTGGGCGTTTAACTCCAAGTTTTATGCCAGTTCCAGCGTTAAACGCTGGAAATTCTGATGCTGATTTGCAACGCCGGTTTGGGCCATCAAATCTCGGACAAAGTATAGACTATTATACATTGATGGAAAGCCCAGGATGTCTACTTTCCAATGCCGTTGAGAGCGCGCTAATTGGGCTTCTGTAGCTCCAGAAAATCCACTTCGAGTGCAGAGAGGTTAGAATCCAACAGCATCTGCAGTCCTTTTCAGTCTCTGAATCAGATTTTTGCTCAGGACCCTCAATTTCAGCCAGATAATATCTGAAATCATAGAAAAACACACAAACTCATAGTAAAGTCCAGAAAAGTGAATTTTAACTAAAAACTAATAAAAATATACTAAAAACTAACTAAATCATACTAAAAACATACTATAAACAATGCCAAAAAGCGTACAAATTATCCGCTCATCACTTGTCCCCAAGCAACTGAAAATCAAATAGGATAAAAAGAAGATAATATACTATAAATCTCAAAACATCAATGAATATTTGTTCTAATTAGATGAGCGGGACTTGTAGTTTTTTGCTTCTGAACAGTTTTGGCATCTCATTTTATCCTTTAAAGTTTAGAATGATTGGCATCTATAGGAATTCAGAGTTCAGATAGTGTTATTAATTCTCCTAGTTAAGTATGATGATTCTTGAACACAGCTACTTTTATGAGTCTTGGCCGTGGCCCTAAGCACTTTGTTTTCCAGTATTACCACCGGATACATAAATGCCACAGACACATGACTAGGTGAACCTTTTCAGATTGTGACTCAGCTTTGCTAAAGTCCCCAGTTAGAGGTGTCCAGAGCTCTTAAGCACACTCTTTTTGCTTTGGATCACGACTTTAACCACTCAGTCTTAAGCTTTTCACTTGGACCTACATGCTACAAGCACATGATTAGAGACAGCTTGATTTAGCCGCTTAGACCTGGATTTTATTTCCTTGGGCCCTCCTATCCATTGATGCTCAAAGCCTTGGATCCTTTTTACCCTTGCCTTTTAGTTTTAAGGGCTATTGGCTTTTTCTGCTTGCTTTTTATTTTCTTTCTAAATTTTTTTCGAGCTTTGTTCTTTACTGCTTTTTCTTGCTTCAAGAATCAGTTTTATGATTTTTCATATCATCAATAACATTTCTCTTGTTCATCATTCTTTCAAGAGCCAACAATTTTAACATTCATAAACAACAAGATAAAAAATATGCACTGTTCAAGCATTCATTCAGAAAATAAAAAGTATTGTCACCACATCAATATAATTAAACTAATTTCAAGGATGAATTCGAAACTCATGTACTTCTTTTTATTTTGAATTAAAAACATTTTTCATTTAAGAGAGGTGAAGGATTCATGGACTTATTCATAGCCTTAAGACATAGACACTAGACACTAATGATCATGTAACAAAGGCACAAACATAGACAAACATATAGCATAAAAAACGAAAAACAGAGAAATAAGAACAAGGAATGAGTCCACCTTAGTGATGGTGGCGTCTTCTTCTTGAAGGACCAATGATGTCCTTGAGCTCTTTTATGTCTCTTCCTTGCCTTTGTTGCTCCTTCCACAAAGCTCTTTGATCTTCTCTAATCTCAAAGAGAATGATGGAGTGTTCTTGGTGTTCCACTCTTAATTGGTTCATATCATGACTCAATCCTTCTAGAGAAGTGTTGAGTTGTTCCCAATAGTTGTTTGGAGGAAAGTGCATCCCTTGAGGCATCTCAGGGATTTCTTAATGATGAGCTTCCTCATGCGTCCGTTGAGATCCATGGATGGCCTCTCTTGTTTGCTCCATCCTCTTCTTAGTGATGGGCTTGTCCTCTTCAATGAGGGTGTCTCTTTCTATGACAACTCCAACTGAGTAGCATAGATGGCAAATAAGATGAGGAAAAGCTAGCCTTGCCATGGTGGAGGATTTTTCGGCTACTTTGTAGAATTCAAGAGAGATGACTTCATGAACTTTTACTTCCTCTCCAATCATGATGCTATGGATCATGATGGCCCGATCCACAGTAACTTCGAATCAATTGCTAGTGGGGATGATGGAGCGTTGGATGAATTCCAACCATCCTCTAGCCACAAGCTTAAGGTCCAGTCTTCTTAATTGAACCGGCTTGCCTTTTGAGTTTCTTTTCCATTGAGCTCCTTCCACACATATGTCCACAAGGACTTGGTCCAACCTTTGATCAAAGTTAACCCTTCTAGTGTAGGGGCGTGCATCTTCTTGCATCATAGGCAAGTTGAACGCCAATCTCACATTTTCCGGACTGAAATCTAAGTATTTCCCCCGATCCATTGTAAGATAGTTCTTTGGATTCGGGTACATACGTTGATTATGGTTCCTAGTGATCCATGCATTGGCATAGAACTCTTGAACCATTAAGATTCTGACTTGTTGAATGGGGTTGGTCAGAACTTCCCAACCTCTTCTTTGGATCTCATGTCGGATCTCTGGATACTCATTTTTCTTGAGCATGAAAGGGACCTCAAGGATCACCTTCTTCTTGGCCACAACTTCATAGAAGTGGTCTGTATGGACCTTTGAGATGAATCTCTCCATCTCCCATGACTCGGAGGTGGAAGCTTTTGTCTTTTCTTTCCTCTTTCTAGAGGTTTCTCCGGCCTTAGGTGCCATAGATGGTTATGGGAAAACAAAAAAAGCTATGCTTTTACCACACAAAACTTAGAACTTTGCTCGCCCTCGAGCAAAAAAAGAAAGAATAGAAGAAGAAGAAGAAGATATGAAGGAGATAGGGAGAGATGTGTATTCGGCCAAGGGGAAGAAGAGAGGGTTGTGTTGTGTGAAAATGAAGAAGGATGGAGGGGTTTATATAGTGAAGGGAGAGGGAGTGGGTTCGGTCATTTAGGGTGGGTTTGGGTGGGAAAGGAATTTTGAATTTGAAGGTAGGTGGGGCTTTTGGGGAAGAGTGGATGGATGTGAGTGGTGAAGAGGTGATGGGGAAGAGTGATTGAGGTGATTGGTAAATGATGTTTTGGGAAGAGTGTTATGAAAATGTGTGAGAGAGGAGAAAAGGTGAGTTGAGGTAGGTGGGGATCCTGTGGGATCCACAGATCTTGAGGTGATCCTGTGGGGTCCACAGATCCTGAGGTTTCAAGGATTTATCATCCCTGCACTAATGAGGCGTGTAAAATGCCCTCTGCATGCAATCCTGGCATTCAACGCCAGATTGATGCTTGTTTCTGGCGTTGAACGCCAACTTTATGCTTGTTTTGGGCGTTCAACGCCAATCTACAGCATGTTTCTAGCGTTAAACGCCAGTTCCATGCTTGTTTCTGGCGTTTAACGCCAGCTTTCCTCAGGGTGCAATCCTGTCATTTGAATGCCAGATTGCTGCTTGTTTCTGGTGTTCAACGCCAGATTCATGCTCTGTTCTGGCGTTGAACGCCAGCCAGATGCTCCTTACTGGCGTTTAAACGTTAGTAAGCTCTTCCTCCAGGGTGTGCTATTTCTTCTGCTATTTTTGATTCTGTTTTTAATTTTAGTAATTGTTTTGTGACTCCACATGATCATGAACCTAATAAAACATAAAAGAACAATAAAAAATATAGATAAATATAAATTGGGTTGCCTCCCAATAAGCGATTCTTTAATGTCAATAGCTTGACAGTGAGCTCTCATGGAGCCTCACAAACCCTCAGAGCATTGTTGGGACCTCCCAACACCAAACTTAGAGTTTGATTGTGGGAGCTGTGTTTGACTCTGTATTGAGAGAAGCTTTTCATACTTCCTCTCCATGGTTGCAGAGGAAGATCCTTGAGCTTTAAACACAACGTAGTCCCCATTCAATTGAAGGACTAGTTCACCTCTGTCAACATCAATTATAGCTTTTGCTGTGGCTAGGAAGGGTCTTCCAAGGATGATGCATTTATCCTCTTCCTTCCTAGTGTCTAAGATTATGAAATTAGCAGGGATGTAAAGGCCTTTAACCTTTACTAACACGTCCTCTACCAATCCATAAGCTTGTATTATTGACTTGTCTGCCATCTCTAATGAGAATGTGGCAGCTTGTACCTCAAAGATCTCCAATTTCTCTATTACAGAAAGTGGCATAAGATTTATACCTGACCCTAGGTCACACAGAGCCTTCTCAAAGGTCATGGTGCCTATGGTACAGGGTATTAGGAATTTACCAGGATTTTGTTTCTTTTGAGGTAAAGTTTACTGAACCCATGTATTTAGTTCACCAATGAGCAAGGGAGGTACATCTTCCCAAGTCTCATTACCAAATAACTTGGCATTCAGCTTCATGATAGCTCCTAGATATTGAGCAACTTGCTCTCCAGTTACATCTTCATCCTCTTCAGAGGAAGAATAGTTTTCAGAGCTCATGAATGGCAGAAGGAGGTTTAATGGAATCTCTATGGTCTCTATATGAGCCTCAGATTCCTCTAGGTCCTCAATAGAGAACTCATTCTTGTCTGGGAGACGTCCCATGAGGTCTTCTTCATTGGGATTCACGTCCTCCCCTTCCTCTCTAGGTTCGTCCATTTTAATTATGTCAATGGCCTTGTACTCTCTTTTTGGATTCTCTTCAGTATTGCTTGGGAGAGTACTAGGAGGAGTTTCAGTAATTTTCTTACTCAGCTGGCCCACTTGTGCCTCTAAATTTCTGATGGATGACCTTGTTTCACTCATGAAACTTAAAGTGGCCTTAGATAGATTAGAGACTATATTTGCTAAGCTAGAGGAGCTCTGCTCAGAATTCTCTGTCTGTTGCTGAGAAGATGATGGAAAAGGCTTGCTATTGCTGAGCCTGTTTCTTCCACCATTGTTAAAGCCTTATTGGGGCTTTTGTTGATCCTTTCACGAGAAGTTTGGATGATTTCTCCATGAAGAATTATAGGTGTTTCCATAAGGTTCACCCATGTAATTTACCTCTACCATTGCAGGGTTTTCAGGATCATAAGCTTCTTCTTCGAAAGATGCCTCTTTAGTACTGTTGGATGCATTTTGCCATCCTTTCAGACTTTGAGAAATCATGTTGACTTGTGAAGAACTGAAGATTGATGGTTTAGAAGTTATAGTAAACTCTCGTTGTAAGTATAGTTACTAAACCAAGTAATCAACCTTTCTTACAAACGTTTTGGTTGTCACAAGTAACAAACCCCTAAATAAATTGATAACCGAGTATTTAAACCTTGGGTCGTCTTCTCAAGGAATTGCAGGGAGGTATGTTCTTATTATTGGTTATGGGTTTTGTAAATTGGGGTTTTGAAAGTGAGGAACAAGTAAATTAAATAAAATAAATAATTAACTATAAAATAAACTCTTGGCAAGATATGAAAATTCGAAAGTCCTATCCTAGTTACTCCTATAAGAATGGAAGTTAATCCCACTTACTTAACCTTTGCGTAAGCAAGGGAAAGTTCAGTGAACCAATTGGTTAGAATTCCCAAGTCCTAGCCAATTCCTAAGGAAAGACTAGAGTTAGTGGAATTCCAGTTAATTAGCCGACATAACAATCAATCCTGAATAGTTGATAACTCAAGAGCTTCCAGTTAATCAATTAAAGCCAAAGGGAATGAAATCTACTTGAATGAAAATAATTTGGATAAAGCCCAAGCGTCAATAACATGAATTAGAGAAAATAGTCATAAGTCTGAAATACTTCAAATTATATTAATTAAGAAAATCCCAACATGAATGGCTCATAAGTCAAATAGGAAACATATGTAATACAAGCATTAAAATATCTGAGAGTAAAAGAGAAAATAAATAAAAACAGGAACATTGAACCTGATATGAAGATGAAATAATCCTGAAGTGAAAAGAAATTCTAATCCTAAAATAAATTCTCATCCTAATCCTAATCCTAAGAGAGAGGAGAGAACCTCTCCCTCTAAAAACTACATCTAAAACCTAAAATTGTGAATTATGAATGCCTGATGAGTCTCTGCATGTTCCCTAACTTTAAACTGTGTTTTTGGGCCAAAAACTGGGTTAAAATCTGGCCCAGAATCTCTGCCAGCGACTTTTGTAATTCTGCAGATCGCGCACGTCACGCGGACGCGTCATTCACGCGGACACGTCATTCGGTGTTTTTACTTTTCCATGCGGGTGTGTAGCTTCTGCTTTTCCAATCCGCGCGTTCGCATCACTCATGCAGCCGCGTCATTGCGAATTCCTTTCTTCCACGCGATCGCGTCGCTGACGCGTACGCGTCACTTCCCGCTGGTCATCTCCTCAATTTCTTGTGTTCCTTCCATTTTTGCAAGCTTCCTTCCCAATCTCTCACTCATTCATGCCCTATAAAGCCTGAAACACTTAACACACAGATCAAGGCATCGAATGGTAATAAGAGAGGATTAAGATTAGCTAAATTAAGACCAAAGAAGCATGTTTTCAATAATATAATAATTTTAGGAAGGAAATATAAATGCATGCTAATTATATGAATAAGTGGGTAAAGACCATGATAAAACCACACAATTAAACACATTGTAAACCATAAAATAGTGGTTTATCAACTTGCTGAGTCAACATTTTGTTCTGAGCCAATATGGCATTCAGAGCATCAATTTCAAGAACTCCCTTCCTCTGAGGCGTCCCATTACTCACAGAATTCCTCTCAAAAGTGTACATGAATTGGTTATTTGCAACCATGTCAATAAGTTCTTGAGCTTCTGCAGGCATTTTTTTTAAGTGAATGGATCTACCTGCAGAATAGTCCAGTGACATCTTAGAGAACTCAGATAGAACATAATAGAATATATCCAAAATGGTCCACTCTGAAAGCATGTCAGAAGGACACCTTTTGGTCATCTGCTTGTATCTTTCCCAAGCTTCATAGAGGGATTCACCATGTTTTTGTTTGACCTTAACAGTCTCACAGATCTACAAGAACTCAGTTAAAAACTGGTAGGGATCTTCTGATGGAAGTCCATGGAACTTGCAGTTCTGTTGCAGTAGAGCAACTAGTTGAGGTTTCAGCTCAAAATTATTTTCTCCAATGGCAGGGATTGAGATGCTTCTTCCATCAAATCTGGAAGTAGGTGTAGTAAAATCACCAAGCATCCTCCTTGCATTATTATTTTCGGCTGTCATCTCCTCTTCTTTTTCAAAAATTTCTGTAAGGTTGTCTCTGGATTGTTGTAATTTAGCTTCTCTTAGTTTCTTCTTCAGAGTCCTTTCAGGTTCAGGATCTGCTTCAACAAGAATATTCTTGTCCTTGCTCCTGCTCATATGAAAAATAAGAGAACAGAAAATAATAATAGGGATTCTCTTTACCACAGTAGAGAGATTCCTTTATGTTAGTAGAAGAAGAAAAGAATAAAAGAAGAAAAAGGTAAGAATCCAAACACAAGGGGGAAGAGTGAGTTCGAATTCTTGAGTAGAAGAGAGGTGTTAGTAGATAAATAAATAGATAGAAGAATATGAGAGAAAGGAGTTTTCAAAAATTATTTTTGAAAACAGGTTAGTGATTTTTGAAAATTAAGAGAAGAAATAAAATTAAAATTAAAATTTGAAACAATTAGTTAATTAAGAAAATTTTGAAAAAGAGTGAGGAATTTTTGAAAATTAGAAAGAGAAAAGTAGTTAGGTGGTTTTGAAAAAGATAAGAAACAGCAAAAAGTCAATTAGTTAGTTGAAAAAGATTTGAAAATCAATTTTAAAAAGATAAGAAGTTAGAAAAGATATTTTGAAATCAAATTTTTTGAGAAAGATATGATTGAAAAGATATGATTAAAAATATATTTTTGAAAAAGATTTGATTTTTAAAATTAAAATTGATTACTTGACTAACAAGAAACTAAAAGATATGATTCTAGAATTTAAAGATTGAACCTTTCTTATCAAGAAAGTAACAGACTTCAAATTTTTGAATCAATCACATTAATTGTTAGTAAAGTTTTTGAAAATTATGAAATAAAGATAAGAAAAAGATTTTGAAAAATATTTTTAAATTTTCGAAAATAATAAAAAAATTAAAAGATTTGATTTTTGAAAAAGATTTTGAAAAGATAAGATTTTTAAGATTGAAATCTTGACTTGACTAACAAGAAACAACTAATTTTAAAAACAAGGAAAAGATATTTTTTATTTTTGAATTTTTTTATGATGAGAGAGAAAAACACAAATATGACCCAAAACATGAAAATTTTGGATCAAAACACATGATGCATGCAAGAACACTATGAATGACAAGATGAACACCAAGAATACTTTGAAGATCAAGATGAACATCAAGACTTATTTTTGAAAATTTTCAAGAAAAGAAAAACATGCAAGATACCAAACTTAGAAATTTTCAATGCTTAGACACTATGAATGCAAAAATACACATGAAAAACAACAAAAAACACAAAACAAGAAAATTTAAAGATCAAACAAGAAGACTTATCCAGAACAACTTGAAGATCATGAAGAACACCATGCATGAAATTTTTGAAAAATGCATAAATTTTTAAAACATGCAATTGACACAAACCTTAAAATTTGACACTAGACACAAACAAGAAACACAAAATATTTTTGATTTTTATGATTTTATTAATTTTTTTGTATATATTTTTTTTTGAAAATAATCTTTGGGAAAACGAAAAAGAGAAAAATTTTTTTTGAAAGATTTTTGAAAAGTTTTTGAAAAGAAAATTACCTAATCTGAGCAACAAGATGAACCATCAGTTGTCCAAACTCGAACAATCCCCGGCAACGGCGCCAAAAACTTGGTGCATGAAATTGTCATCATCAACAATGGCGCCAAAGACTTGGTAGCGCTCTCAAACGTGAATCACACTTTGTCACAACTTCGCACAACTAACCAGCAAGTGCACTGGGTCGTCCAAGTAATAAACCTTACGTGAGTAAGGATTGATCCCACGGAGATTGTTGGTATGAAGCAAGCTATGGTCATCTTGTAAATCTCAGTTAGGCGGATTCAAATGGTTATAAAGGTTTTTGAAATTTATAATAAATAAAGCATAAAATAAAGATAGAGATACTTATATAAATCATTGGTGGGAATTTCAGATAAGTGTATGGAGATGCTTTGTTCCTATTAAATCTCTGCTTTCCAACTGCCTTCCTTCAATCCTTCATACTCCTTTCCATGGCAAGCTGTATGTAGGGCATCACCGTTGTCAATGGCTACATCCCAGCCTCTCAGTGAAAATGGTCCAAATGCTCTTGTCACAGCACGGCTAATCATCTGTTGGTTCTCGATCATGTCAGAATAGAATTCATTGATTCTTTTGCGTCTGTCACTAAACCTAACAATCGCGAGTTTGAAACTCGTCACAATCATTCAATCCCTGAATCCTACTCGGAATACCACAGACAAGGTTTAGACTTTCCGGATTCTCAAGAATGGCCGCCAATAATTCTAGCTTATACCACGAAGATTCTGATTAAGGAATCCAAGAGATATGCGCTCGATCTAAGGTAGAACGGAAGTGGTTGTCAGGCACGCGTTCATAGGTGAGAATGATGATGAGTGTCACGGATCATCACATTCATCATGTTGAAGTGTAGTGAATATCTTAGAATAAGAATTAGCACGAATTGAATAGAAAATAGTGGTAATTGTATTAAAACTCGAGGTACAGCTCCACACCCTTGATCTATGGTGTGTAGAAACTCCACCGTTGAAAATACATAAGTGATGGTCCAGGCTTGGATGAATGGCCAGCCCCCATGAAGGTCTAAAATCGCATACACTGATTAAAGATCAATCAAAAGACTCTTAGTACAATAGTAAAAAGTTCTATTTATACTAAACTAGCCACTAGGGTTTACAGAAATAAGTCTAAGTGCAGAAATCCACATCCGGGGCCCACTTTGGTGTGTGCTTGGGCTGAGCTTGAGCTTTACAAGTGTAGAGGCTTATTTTGGAGTTAAAAGCCAAGTTGTAACGTGTTTTTGGCGTTTAACTCTGGTTTGTGACGTGTTTATGGCGTTTTACTCTAGAATGCAGCATGAAACTGGCGTTGAATGCCGGTTTTCGTCATCTAATCTCGAATAAAGTATGGACAATTATATATTGCTGGAAAGCTCTGGATGTCTAATTTCCAACGCCGTTGAGAGCGCGCCATTTGGAGTTTTGTAGCTCCAGAAAATCTATTTCGAGTGCAGGGAGGTCAGAATCCAACAGCATCAGCAGTCCTTTTTTAGCCTGAATCAAATTTTTGCTCAGGTCCCTGAATTTAAGCCAGAAAATACCTGAAATCACAGAAAAATACACAAACTCATAGTAAAGTCCAGAAATGTGAATTTTGCATAAAAAATAATGAAAACATCCCTAAAAGTAGCTAGATCCTACTAAAAACTACCTAAAAACAATGCCAAAAAGCATATAAATTATCCGCTCATCAATGAGCGTCTTGCTCTGGTGCACAAAATTGTAAATCACACTTTTCACAACTCGTACAACTAACCAGCAAGTACACTGGATTGTCCAAGTAATAAACCTTACGTGAGTAAGGGTCGATCCCACGGAGATTGTCGGCTTGAAGCAAGCTATGGTCGTCTTGTAAATCTCAGTCAGGCGGATTCAAATGGTTATGGAGTTTTGATAATTAAAAGATAAATAAACATGAAATAAAGATAGAGATACTTATGTAATTCATTGGTGGAAATTTCAGATAAGCGTATGGAGATGCTTTATTCCTTATGGATCTTCGCTTTCCTACTGTCTTCATTCAATCATTCATACTCCTTTTCATGGCAAGCTGTATATAGGGGGATCACCGTTGTCAATGGCTACCGTTCATCCTCCCAGTGAAAATGGTCTAGCTACGGGTTATGTAGGGCTAATCATCTGTCGATTCTCACTTGTGTCGGAATAAGATCCAATGATCCTTTTGCGTCTGTCACTACGCCCAACAGTCATGAGTTTGAAGCTCGTCACAGTCATCCCATCCCAGATCCTACTCGGAATACCACAGACAAGGTTTAGACTTTCCGAATCTGAGGAATGCTACCAATTGATTCTAGCTTATACCACGAAGACTCTGATCTCACGGAATGGAAGGCTCTGTTGTCAGGAGAAGCAACCATGCGTCATGGACTAGGAATCTAAGAGATACACACTCTAGCTTTCGTAGGTAGAACGGAAGTGTTTGTCAGGCACGCGTTCATAAATTGAGAATGATGATGAGTGTCACGGATCATCACATTCATCAGGTTGAAGTATGAGTGAATATCTTAGAATAAGAATAAGCTTGAATTGAATAGAAGAACAATAGTACTTTGCATTAATACTCGAGGAACAGCAGAGCTCCACACCTTAATCTATGGTGTGTAGAAACTCCACCGTTGAAAATACATAAGTGATGAAGGTCCAGACATGGCCGAATGGCCATGCCTCCCAAATAACATGAAACAATCGAAAAAGGGTTCAAAGACCTGATCCCAAGATCAAGGATGATCAAAAGATGAAAATACAATAGTAAAAGGTCCTATTTATACTACAATTAGTTACTAGGATTACAGAAATGAGTAAATGATGCATAAATCCACTTCCGGGCCCACTTCGTGTGTGTTTGTGCTGAGCATTGAAGATTTTGTGTGTAGAGACTTTTCTTGGAGTTAAACACCAGTTTTTATGCCAGTTTGGGTGTTTAACTGCAGCTTCTATCCTATTTCTGGCGTTTAACGCCAGAATAGGGCAGGAAGTTGGCGTTTAAACGCCAGTTTGCGTTGTCAAAACTCGAGCAAAGTATGGACTATTATATATTTCTGGAAAGCCCAGGATGTCTACTTTCCAACACAATTGAGAGCGTGCCATTTGGATTTCTATAGCTCCAAGAAATTTATTTCGAGTGCAGGGAGGTCAGAATCCCACAGCATCAGCATTCCTTTTTCAGCCTCTGAATCAGATTTTTGCTCAGGTCCCTCAATTTCAGCTAAAAAATACCTGAAATCACAGAAAAACACACAAACTCATAGTAAAGTCCAGAAATGTGATTTTTCTTAAAAACTAATAAAAATATACTAAAAGGTAGCTAGATCCTACTAAAAACTTTCTAAAAACGATGCCAAAAAGCGTATAAATTATCCGCTCATCATGCTCCATCGAAGAGCACTGCTTGGGGGGCTCTCGGAATTCAAGATCTTTTGAGACTTTCTCACTTTTCTCCTTCAACGCTCCCTTGGATGATCGGAGCTATGACCTTTTTCTGGAACAAGACTACCAATAATTTCCACCTTTCTTATAGGATGATTGGTATGTCACTTCTAGATGTGGCTGCTATTACAGGACTCCTGATTAGTCCTCTAGACTTCACCTCTGACATGCAGCCTAGGCAACAGTACAACATTGCCCCCACAACTTCCTATAGTGACTTTATTTCTCATTACATGGGTGCAGAGGGCACTACCATTACAGATGATGAACATGTATCCTTTCTATTCTACTGGCTAAATGCAATTGTCTTCTGCTCCCGAAGTGCTCATATGCAGAAGCTTTTCCTTCCTCTTGCCGCTCTACTTCATGAAGGGAACAACCTTAACTTGGCCAAGTTACTTCTAGGAAATATTTTTGAAGAACATGGCCAATTCGTTAATTGTCTTCGAAACAATTACTTGATCAGCATGGGAGGCCCTCTCTGGCTTCTCCAACTTTGGCTTAATGCCATCTTTGAAAAATATATGATTAAACCTCGAGGTGGTGCTACAGATAAACAGAACCTTGAAGGTTTTTGATTGGCTAACTTTAAATCGGATGAAGACTGATTTTGGGCTGTCTTTTCTCTTTTCACTCTTGTAAAGACTTCCACAATGAGGACCTGGTGGACGAAATTGTAATTCATACTTAAATTGTTGTTCAAAATTGATTCCCAGGTAATGGCCCCAAGAACTTGGTGCTCAATACCATGGTTTAAACATAATTTCACAACTTCGCTCAACTAACCAGCAAGTGTACTGGGTCATCCAAGTAATAAACCTTACGTTAGTAAGGGTCGATCCCACAGAGATTGTTGGTATGAAGCAAGCTATGGTCATCTTGTAAATCTCAGTCAGGCGGATAATAAATGATTATGGAGTTTTCGAATAATAATAATAAATAAACTGAAAATAAAGATAGAAATACTTATGTAGATCATCGATGGGAATTTCAGATAGGCGTATGAAAGATGCTGTGCTCTTTCTGAATCTTTGCTTTCCTACTGCCTCCACCCAATCCTTCTTACTCCTTTCCATGGCAAGCTGTATGTAGGGCATCACCGTTGTCAATGGCTACATCCCATCCTCTCAGTGAAAAAGGTCCAAATGCTCTGTCATGGCACGGCTAATCATCTGTCGGTTCTCGATCATGTTGGAATAGAATCCCTTGATTCTTTTGCGTTTGTCATCACACCCAGCAATTGCGAGTTTGAAGCTCGTCACAGTCATTCAATCCTGGAATCCTACTCGGAATACCACAGACAAGGTTTAGACTTTCCGGATTCTCATGATTGCCGCCATCAATTCTAGCTTATACCACGAAGACTCTGATCTCACGGAATGGAAGGATTAGTTGTCAGGTGAGGGCAACCATGCGTCGTGCATCAGGAATCCAAGAGATACACACTCTAGCTTTCGCTTGTAAAACGGAAATGGTTGTCAGGCACGCGTTCATAGGGACGGATGATGATGAGTGTCACGGATTATCACATCCATCAGGTTGAAGTACGAGTAGTATCTTAGAATAGAATCAAGATTGAATTTGAATAAAAGATAGTAGTAATTGCGTTAAAACTCGAGGTACAACAGAGCTCCGCACCCTTAATCTATGGTGTGTAGAAACTCCACCTTTGAAAATACATAACTGATAAAGGTTCAGGCATGGCCGAATGGTCAGCCCCCATAAACATGATCAATAGCCTCCTAAGATGAATAATAGAATAAAACTAAGACCAAAGATGTAACATGGTCAAAAGACACTGAATACAATAGTAAAATGTTCTATTTATACTAGACTAGCTACTAGGGTTACAGAGATAAGTGATTGATGCAGAAATCCACTTTCGGGGACCACTTGGCGTGTGCTTGGGCTGAGCTTGAGCTTTACACATGCAGAGGCTTCTTTTGGAGTTGAACGCCAAGTTGTAACGTGTTTTTGGCGTTCAACTCTGGTTCGTGACGTATTTCTGGCGTTTGACTCCAGAATGCAGCGTAGAACTGGCGTTGAGCGCCAGTTTGTGTCATTTAATCCCGAATAAAGTATGAACTATTATATATTTCTGGAAAGCTCTGGATGTCTACTTTCTAACGCCTTTAAGAGCGCACCATTTGGAGTTCTGTAGCTCCAGCAAATTCATTTCGAGTGCAGGGAGGTCAGAATCCAACAGCATCAGTTGTCCTTTGTCAGCCTTTTATCAGAGTTTTGCTCAGGTCCCTCAATTTCAGCCAGAAAATACCTGAAATCACAAAAAAACACACAAACTCATAGTAGAGTCCAGAAATGTGAATTTAGCATAAAACTAATGAAAAACATCCCTAAAAGTACCTAGATTATACTAAAAACTATCTAAAAACAATGCCAAAATTGTCGTCCTGCCTAGCTCGAATGCCTCCTCTTCTCCAACGATACCAAGGAGAGCGAACTTGCTAACAGGAGTTGGAGAAATTTGATAGCTATGCAGGTAATTCCAACGGGGCTACCTCTGCATAAAAAAGAACGTTTCAACGCAACCCTATATGCCCCTCATTATGCAACTAGACAGCTAGGCTTCTCACAAGCTATTCCCACTCCACTCCCTAGGAACGGTAAACCCTTTTGTCATATCACTTTGACCTCAAAGAAAGATCTTGACATTTGCCTCTCAAAAAATTAACAACAAAGAGAGGGCTATTACCATCTTATCTATGATCGAAGCTCATTCATCACCAAGTCTTGCTTCGATTGGTGGACTACTTACTATTCCAAGTACAGTCGTACCTTGGAAGAGATCAAGTGTTCTATCTCGAACAGTCCCTGCTGCTGAAGATTCTCCTAAGAAACCTAAAAAAAAAAGGCTGAAGCCACAACTTCCTCAAGATAACCACTAAGGAAGAATCGAAGGACTCCTACAAGGACTTCCAGAAGGGTAACTACTTTCTACTCATACATGTATACTTAAACCGAAATTCTTCAAAAATCGCATCTACTTACAAATCTCTTGATTTCAATCTTTCAAAAGTTACAGTGCAATCGTCGAGCGAAAGCTCTTCTGATGATAGTGAGCCATCCATCCAGAATCTTCTTACTGGATCCTCAAATTCAGATGATCCAATTGATTTAGATTCGAGCTCCCAATTGATTCGAAGAACAAGACTTATTCCGGTAACATTATATTATTTTTAAATATATCTAGATTCAATCAACATAAATCTTGACTCATGTATGTTGTATTTCAGCCTATTACCACTGCTCAATCAATCACCTCATCTCTTGCACTTGACCAACCACCTCAACAACATCAACAAAATTTAGAACAACCAGCATCTCACTCTTCAATTCAAGCTACTGTGTCTGTTGAACCTCTTCAGGTACTGTTCATATCCCGTCTGAGCTACAAGGTCTAGACTGGACTAAGACAAACCGGCCGACCTCTTTCTGAATTACTTGACCACCGACCTCACTATAAAAAGGTCGGACAAACCGCTACAGGAGACCCAAGAAAGGCCCAAGGAGGCCCAAAAAGAAGGGTCACCGCCCACTAGAAGGCGGCTGGCCAAAAGATAATGATCTCACCCACAAAAGATAAGATAATATAACAAACTTATCTCAAAGGAAGGTCGTCAAGCACTAATATAAATACACTGGAGCACCCAAGTATAACTCATACTCCAATTCTACAAAAAAAATCTTCCTAAAGCCCATACTGACTTAAGCATCGGAGTCTCTTGCAGGTACCACCCTCCTCCGGTGAACAAGGACCAACAGCGCCTTCCACTCCAACAAATCGGACACGGTAGCCTTGATCAATCTAGAAGATCTTATCCGAGATCGACCTTTCAGTTTTAGGTAACCCACGGAACAGGTAGACTTTCCAATTCCAATTGGGACACAAGTAGTTGATTTAACAGAGGAGCATACCCGTCATTCCCCAACACAAACTTTGATTATTGGACATGTTTCTCCAACAAACCAGGCTGAAACTTCTACTAGATTTCAGGTGGCCCCTTATTTGGACTCTTCCTATCGAGTTGCCAAAACTGTTGCTCCCGATTTAGATTCTCCATCTCGAGTTCTAGAAACTCTCCCTTCACCACAAAGGACTTCCAGTCCACCCAAACAAGCCGACCTTCAACCTTCCCCTGGTATAGGATCTGGAAGTTTGGGTGTATTTACTGAAAATGTTGATCTGGTTAACTTGGTCAGTATCTTGAATCAAGCTATTCAAGACGACAAAGTGCCCATTTCTGCTCCTATACTTATAGGTTCTTCTACATCTGGTCTTTCATTTGAGCTAAATGTCAATGCTCGAGAACAACTTTTCTCACTTCTCAAGCTCCTGGACTATCCACCCATCGAATGGACCAATGATGCAGCCTTGAACAAGCTTTTGTCTGATCTTTTAAGTTCACCTTTTGAACTTCAGGTTCTGTCCCCACACTCTGCCATAATCAATCAATTCAAACAAATTGCCAACAAAAACGTAACTACCCAAGAGAAACTTCAAAGAATTAAAGATGAAGTAGCTAAGATCAAAACTGAGTCAAAAAGCTATACTGTAGCCCTGCAGCCAATAAAAGCTTTCCGTGAATAATTCGTTTTAAGAATCTCTCAGGCCTTTTCCATTCAAGCTCACTATGATAAGAAAGAGAGAAAACTTGAGGCAGAATTGGCTCAGATCAATGAAAGACTTGCCAAAATTCGAAAGAGGAGGGTTGATATAGCTACACCTCTAGCCACTGTCCAGCAAGAACAACAAAGACTTGTGCAAGAAATTGTTTCCATTGAGGTCAAGCAAGAAGAATGTGAGAAACAATTTGACAAGGCCCAATATGAAGAATTCAAGCATGCTGAAACACTTTCAGCTCTGGACAGTGAAAGGGTAAAGTTACGCTCAGACTTAGCAGAGCTTATGGCACCTTACATTTCTCCATCTTAGAACTCAATGTTTGTAATAATTTCTTTTATCTTTAGACTTATGCATTTTAATCCTCGTTTAGCAAACAATAATATTGCTTCAAAAACTTTCCGTTTATCGATTTGATTATATTTCCAGACTCAATATCCTTGATTCGATATGCATTTCCAGAATATAACCCAATCACTTGGAAAGGGCCTTCCCAAGTATGGGACCATTTGCCAAGAACTCTCGATTTCTTTTCCATTGGAAAAATAACTTTTAAAACCAACTCACCTATACTGAAATATTTTTCTTTTATTCCACGATTATAATTTCGAGCAATACTTTCTTTTTGCCAAATCATGTTTTCAAGCGCCAATATTCGCTCTGAGTCTAATTCATTCAACTCATCAAGCATTGCATTCCAATAATCAACAACTAGTAAATCATTTTGCTTTGACACCCTCAAAGTATTTAGAATGATTTCCAATGGTAGCACAGCATCATGGCCATATACTAATTTATAGGACGACGTACCTGTCGACCCTCTTGGTGAATTTCGATAAGCCCATAGTACTTGATTTAATGTTTCATGCCAAGTTCAAGGTCTATTCCCGATCTGTTTTTAATCAAACTTATAAGAATTATAATTGCTGCCTCCACTTGTCCATTGGCCTGTGCATAATAAGGGGTTGAAGTAACCATATTAATATTCCTTAAAGCTACAAAATTCTTAATTCGCTGACCAATAAACATAGTCCCTTGATCAGTACTTAATGTTTGAGAAATTCCAAATCGATGGATTATATGTTCCTCAATAAAATCTATTATTTCATTTTGCCCAACTTCTATTAAAGGAAATACTTCAACTCACTTTGTGAAATAATCAACTACTACCAAAATAAATTTATGATGTTTCGATAAAGGAGGAGGAATCAATCCAATTAGATCCAAAGCGCAACCTCTAAATGGTCATGGCTTTATAATCAAATGCAACTCAGACGCTGGGATATGTTGTATCGATCCATGCTTTTGACATTCTTAACACGCCTTAGCGTATTCGATACAATCTTTGATCATGTATGGCCAATGTACATGATTCCGATATAACACCCATTTTAACTTTATCCCAGCCTGATGAGCATCACATATCCCTTTATGGACTTCACCTAGAGCAATGTCTTTATCATTTTGACTTATACATCTTGAAATACTTCCATCGATTCTTTTCTTATACAATTCATCAGTGGTGCACGAAATTGCAATCACACTTTTGCAATCCCGCACAACTAACCAGCAAGTGTACTGGGTCGTCCAAGTAATACCTTGCGTGAGCAAGGGTCGATCCCACAGAGATTGTCGGCTTGAAGCAAGCTATGGTTATCTTGTAAATCTTAGTCAGGATATCAGAAATTATCAGGATTGATTGTGAAAAGCAAAAGAACATGAAATGAGTACTTGTTTTGCAGTAATGGAGAATAGGTTGAGGTTTGGAGATGCTCCATCTTCTGAATCTCTGCTTTCCTACTGTCTTCTTCTTCAAACACGCAAGTCTCCTTCCATGGCAAGCTATATGTAGGGTTTCACTGTTGTCAATGGCTACCTCCCATCCTCTCAGTGAAAGCGATTGCATATGCTCTGTCACAGCATAGCGGAATTCATCTGTCGGTTCTCAATCAGGCCGGAATAGAATCCAATGATTCTTTTGCGTCTGTCACTAA
>NC_029776.3:45843807-45844752 GCF_000817695.3 Arachis duranensis | reverse complement strand
CTGGCGTTAAACGCCCAGAATGGTGCCCATTCTGGCGTTTAACGCCCAAAATGCCCCTTACTGGCGTTTTTTCGCCAGTAAGCTCTTTTTCTCTGCTTTTTGAGCTGAATCCTTTTGTAACTCTGTGAATTCCTTCATTTTTGATATTTGCCTCTGTAAGAACTAATCATATAACCTCCTAATATGACTGGGTTGCCTCCCAGCAAGCGCTTCTTTACTGTCTTTAGCTGGACCTTCACTGAGAATCACTCAAGTCTCAGTTTTGAGCATTCCTGATCAAAATTTCCTTCAAGATAATGCTTGATTCTCTGTCCATTGACAATGAACCTTTTGTCAGAATCAGTATCCTGAAGCTCAACATATCCATATGGTGACACTCCTGTAATCACATACGGACCCCTCCACCGGGATTTTTCCTGGGAATAGTATGAGCCTAGAGTTGAAGAGCAGAACTTTTTGTCCTGGCTCAAAGACTCTGGTTGACAACTTCTTGTCATGCCATTTCTTTACCTTTTCCTTATAAATTTTTGCATTTTCAAAGGCATTGAGTCTGAACTCCTCTAGCTCATTTAACTGGAGCAATCTTTTTTCTCCAGCTAACTTGGCATCAAAGTTTAGGAATCTGGTTACCCAGTAGGCGGTCGCCCAGTAGGCTTTATGTTCCAGTTCCACAGGCAAATGACAGGCCTTCCCATACACCAGTTGGTATGGGGAGGTTCCTATAGGAGTCTTGAATGCTGTTCTGTATGCCCACAGAGCATCATCCAAGCTCTTTGCCCAATCCTTTCTTCGGGCTATCACAGTCCGTTCCAGGATTCTCTTTAGCTCTCTGTTAGAGACCTCAACTTGCCCATTTGTCTGTGGATGATACGGAGTCGCCACCTTGTGGCTAATTCCATATCTAACCATAGCAAGGTGTAGCTGTTTATTGCAGAAATGAGTGCC
>NC_029776.3:45843259-45843671 GCF_000817695.3 Arachis duranensis | reverse complement strand
AAATTGCTTCTACCCACTTAGATACATAGTCCACTGCCACCAGAATGTAAGTGTTTGAGTATGATGGTGGGAATGGCCCCATGAAGTCAATTCCCCATACATCAAACAATTCTATCTCTAATTTCCCTTGTTGAGGCATGGCATATCCATGAGGCAGGTTACCAGCTCTTTGGCAACTGTCACAGTTACGCACAAACTCTCGGGCATCCCTATAGAGAGTAGGCAAGTAGAAGCCACATTGGAGGACCTTAGTGGCTGTTCGCTCACTTCCGAAATGTCCCCCATACTACGATCCATGACAATGCCATAGGATCCTTTGTGCTTCCTCTCTAGGTACACATCTACGGATCATTCCGTCTGCACATCTCTTGAAGAGATATGGCTCATCCCATAGGTAGTACTTGGCATCTGA
>NC_029776.3:45842678-45843101 GCF_000817695.3 Arachis duranensis | reverse complement strand
CTTGCTCATCTGGGAAAGTCTCAGAAATCTCAGTAGAAGGGAGGGACGCCCCAGCTACTGGTTCTATTCGAGACAGATGATCAGCTACTTGGTTCTCTGTCCCTTTTCTGTCTCTTATTTCTATATCAAACTCTTGCAGAAGCAACACCCATCTGATGAGCCTGGGTTTTGAATCCTGCTTTGTGAGTAGATGTTTAAGAGCAGCATGGTCAGTGTACACAACCACTTTGGATCCCACTAGATAGGATCTAAACTTGTCAATGGCATAGACCACTGCAAGTAACTCTTTTTCTGTGGTTGTGTAGTTCTTCTGTGCGTCATTTAGAATACGGCTGCCATAATGAATGACGTGCAGAAGCTTACCATGCCTTTGTCCCAATACTGCACCAACGGCATGGTCACTGGCATCACACATTAGTTCAA
>NC_029776.3:45838248-45839796 GCF_000817695.3 Arachis duranensis | reverse complement strand
TCTGACAGCTGTTTCCATGTCTTTATGCTTTCCTTAGGTTGGTTATTTAACCACCTCTTAGCTTGGTCCTTTACAGCAAATGGAAGCAGTAATAATCTGTAGACATCCTGATCTACTTCTTTATCATGTACTGTGTCAGCAATTTGTAAAAACTGTGCCAGAAACTCAGTAGGTTCTTCCTGTGGAAGACCGGAATACTGGCAGTTTTGCTGCACTATGATAATGAGTTTAGGATTTAGTTCAAAGCTGCTTGCTTTGATGGGAGGTGTACAGATGCTACTCCCATATGCAGCTGTAATGGGGTTAGCATATGACCCCAGAGTCCTCTTGGACTGATTGATCCCACTTAAGTCCATAATGGACAAAAGGGAAATGATAATGATTGCAAAGAGATAAATTTTGTTTGTTTGTTTTTTTTTTTTGAATTTACGAAAAAAAGAATAAAACAAAATAAAATTAAAATAAAAATTCAAAAATCAAAAAGAAAATAAGATCAAAGCAAATTGAGAACTGAATCAATTAGTTAATTAAAAAGATTTTGAAAATAGCAATTAGAAACATATGATTGAAAAATTTTTATGAAAAAGATTTGATTTTTGAAAAGAGGAAAGAGAAAAACACAAAAAGACACCAAACTTAAAATTTTAGAAAATCAAACTCAAATTTTTCGAAAAAATTTTTAAGGGAAGAACACAAAGAGGACACCAAACTTAGAATTTTTATGAATAAAAAAGGACTAAGAACATGCAAAAATCGAAAATTAAAAGAAAGGCAAAAGCATGTAATGGACACCAAACTTAAAATATGAAACTAGACTCAACTAAAAGACTCTAAACCAACAAAAAATAAAACAGTCCTAATCTAAGCAACAAGATAAGCCGTCAGTTGTCCAAACTCAACAATCCCCGACAACGGCGCCAAAAACTTGGTGCACGAAATTGCAATCACACTTTTGCAATCCCGCACAACTAACCAGCAAGTGTACTGGGTCGTCCAAGTAATACCTTGCGTGAGCAAGGGTCGATCCCACAGAGATTGTCGGCTTGAAGCAAGCTATGGTTATCTTGTAAATCTTAGTCAGGATATCAGAAATTATCAGGATTGATTGTGAAAAGCAAAAGAACATGAAATGATTACTTGTTTTGCAGTAATGGAGAATAGGTTGAGGTTTTGGAGATGCTCCATCTTCTGAATCTCTGCTTTCCTACTGTCTTCTTCTTCAAACACGCAAGTCTCCTTCCATGGCAAGCTACATGTAGGGTTTCACCGTTGTCAATGGCTACCTCCCATCCTCTCAGTGAAAGCGATTGCATATGCTCTGTCACAGCACGCGGAATTCAACTATCGGTTCTCGGTCAGGCAGGAATAGAATCCAGTGATTCTTTTGCATCTGTCACTAACGCCCCGCCTTCAGGAGATTGAAGCACGTCACAGTCATTCAATCATTGAATCCTACTCAGAATACCACAGACAAGGTTTAGACCTTCCGGATCCTCTTGAATGCCGCCATCAATTCTAGCTTATACCACGAAGATTCCGGTTAAAGAA
>NC_029776.3:45824317-45838050 GCF_000817695.3 Arachis duranensis | reverse complement strand
GATCCTATTAATAGTAAACTAGTATCCTAGGGTGTACAGAAATGAGTAAATGACGTAAAAATCCACTTCTGGGTCCACTTGGTGTGTGCTTGGGCTGAGCAATGAAGCATTTTCGTGTAGAGACCTTTTCTGGAATTAAACGCCAGCTTTCATGCTAGTTTGGGCGTTTAACTCCAAGTTTTATGCCAGTTCCGGCGTTTAACGCTGGAATTTCTGAGGGTGACTTTGAGCGCCGGTTTGGGCCATCAAATCTTGGGCAAAGTATGGACTATCATATATTGCTGGAAAGCCCAGGATGTCTACTTTCCAACACCGTTGAGAGCCCGCCAATTGGGCTTCTGTAGCTCCAGAAAATCCACTTCGAGTGCAGGGAGGTCAGAATCCAACAGCATCTGCAGTCCTTTTTGGTCTCGGAATCAGATATTTGCTCAGGACCCTCAATTTCAGCCAGAAAATACCTGAAATCACAGAAAAACACACAAACTCATAGTAAAGTCCAGAAAAGTGAATTTTAGCTAAAAACTAATAAAAATATACTAAAAACTAACTAGATTATACTAAAAACATACTGAAAACAATGCCAAAAAGCATACAAATTATCCGCTCATCAATCAGCCATCAAGACAAAATTCATTGCTTGCAATTTTATCTTTCTATCGACTGGGATGCTAGGATTCTTTAAAAATTCAGCAATGGATTTCCTCCAATCATCATCTTCCTATTCGCCTACACACAAAACTTCCCTTTCATCCGCAGGCACCAAAATTTGATGGATACTGGCCAATTTTCTTAAAGTTTCTGGGCTGATTCTATTTCTCGAAGAAATTTAGGCTAACTCACTAGCGATCTCATTATGAATCCTTGGGATATGAACCAAAGAAACTTTTCGAAAAGAGGTTAACAACTTTCAAGCCCTTGCCAAAAATTTTTGCAACTTCTCATTATTACATTCGAACTCTTTCGATAACTGTTTCAAGACTAACTAAGAATCCCCTAGGATTTAGACTTCCAAAGCCCCTTTTCCGATCAAGATTTCAAGGCCCAAAATTAAAGTTTCATATTCTACCATATTATTCGAGCAAGGATATTTTAGCTCAAACAGGAATTCTGATGGAATTCTTTCTGGCGAGATAATAAGAATTCCAACCCTGCAACATCCTTGTGCTTTGATCCATCAAAATATAATTTCCAATAATCGACTTTAATGTCAATTACATTTGCCCCCTGGTCATTCAGATTATTTGAATTATCAACTAGAAAATCTGTAATGACTTGACCTTTCACAGTTTTTGCTGGGACATATTACAAATCGAACTCTATCAAAGCGAGCATCCATTTTTCTAAATGACCCCTTAGCATTGGAAAACTCAACATATATTTGACAAGATCAGTTTGTGCTACAACTTTCACCTATTTAGCTACCATGTAACACTTTAATTTCATACAAGCATAGTATAGGGACAAAAACAATTTTTCTATCGGGGGATACCATGTTTCAATATCAGTCAAAACACGACTAAGGTAATAAATTGCCCGTTCTTGCCTGTCCTCATCATCTTGGGCTAGCATACACCCAATTGTGTTGGTAGATGCTACAATATACAATTTCAAAGGCTCATGTGGATGAACATTCGCCATTATTGGAGCCTTAGATAAATATGCTTTTATCGACTCAAATGCCCGTTGGTGCTCATGCATCCACTCGAACTATGAATCATTCTTTAGTTTCACTAAAGGTGCAAACACTCGAGTTCGATCAGAAAGATTCGAAATAAACCTTCGAAGATAATTTACTTTTCACAGGAATGATTGCACTCCTTTTTTTGATTTAGGCGAAGGCAATGCTAATATTGCATCGGCCTTGCTTTTATCGATTGCAATCCCCTTTTTATGAACAACAAAACCCAGGAAGTTTCCAGCCGACACACCAAAGGCACATTTCAAAGGATTCATTTTTAATCCTTTCTTCCTTATAGTGAGAAATGCTTTTCTTAAATGATCATTGTGTTTATTCATCGAAATCGATTTGACCATAATGTCATCGATATACACTTCTATAAATCTCCCAATGTACTAATGGAATATAATATTCATTGCTCGCTGGTAAGTTGCACCAGCATTTTTCAAACCGAAAGGTATAACCACCCACTCATAAGTGCCTAATGCCTCGGGACAACGGAAAGCAGTTTTAGACACATCATATTCTGCAATGAAGATTTGGTTATATCCTGAATAACCATCCATAAAACTTAAAATTTTATTTTCCACTGCAAATCGATCAACATATCTACAATTGGCATAAAATACTCATCCTTCGAGGTAGCATTATTCAAATCTCTAAAATCAATGCACACCCTTATCTTTCCATTTCTTTATTACGGGAACAATATTCAAAACCCATTCAACATAACGTGCAGTTCGAATAAATTTGGCTTTAATCAACCGTTCAATTTCTTTCTTAATCTTTAGATTGATTTCTGGAGCAAAGCGTTAGGGAGTTTGCTTCATAGGTCGAGCATTTGGTTTCAATGCTAATCGATGCTCTATGAGAGAACGATTGAGACCAGGCATCTCATGATAATCCCAAGCAAAACAATCTTTAAATTCATGTAAAAGATGAAAAAGTTCAGTTTGAAAAGGATCCGCAAGATTCTTACAGATATAAGTAATTCGAATGTCATCAACAGATCCTAAATTAATTTCTTCTAAAGGATTTTGAGATTCAAACCCGATGAAATGATTCTCATCTTTTACTGAATATTTTTCAAAACCCAAAGGTTCTAAATCATAGATGCAATCGAAAGAGAAATCAACAGATTCATTATAAACAGAACAGACTTGATCATTTGCTGGATTAACAACAACTTTATTTTCAATACAATGGACTTCTGCTATTAGATCAGCAGTTTGACTAATAATATCATTCGCAGTACATAATGAAGAAAAATTTAAACCATCACTAAATTCGATTGAAGACATCGAATTGTTACTAATAAAAGAAAATATTACATTTCTAAATGATTCAACTTCATCAAAAGAATCAAATTTATTATCTACTGAAGGAAAATTACTTATATAATTATTTAAAGTTACCAGGTAATTCGAGACATCTTGAGCATGCTCCATCGAATACCGTCTCGAATCCATTCTAAGATGAACATTCCCAACCAGTTGGGGGTATATCAAGGTGTGGATAATGTAGCTTCATCGTTTGGCCTTCCAAAGACAAAACAGCAGCCCTCACAATTATAGGAATTTAACATCCTGTTAACATTTAAAGGCTCCAGTCACGGATTATATACCCGAAAATCGACATACAACTGCTCGACATATAAATTCAAATCAGCCTTAACAATTTCAGGCTTTCCATACTTTGTCTAAAGAAGGACACTTTGATGCACAGTAGATGGTATAGCTCCAACTCCATGAATCCAGTCTTGGCCCAGTAAAGCATTATAACTTGCTTTTGATGGCACTACCACATAAACAATATTTTGTTCAGAAGATCCCACTTTCACCTCCAAAGTAACCAGACCTTTTGCAGGAGTAGAAGCACCACTAAAGTCTGTTATAGCAATATTGGTGGGAACCAAATCATCTGGATGTTTACCAACTTTCATCAGCATCCTCTCTGGCAAGAGACTTATTGCTGCTCCACCATAAATTAACACTTTATTTACTTTAATTCCACTTAAAGTAGTAGTAATATGAAATAGGCGAAGATAAGACTTTTATTTTTCGGAAGGCCTCAGAAAATATCATATCGGATGAAAAAAAAAGCTTCTTCAACGTCCATGTCATAATCTTTTTCAGGGTCACCTTCATACTCACCCAAATACTCAGTTGGAATAGTCGAAATAGTTCTAACCATCTCATCATCTCCCTCCTCAAAATACTCTTCTTCCAAATCGGCATCTTTGTCTTTGTCCACGCCAGAAGTATAAGCTATCGCCTTGCCCTTCTCCAACTTCGCAGGGGAAGGAATACTCTTTGGGCATGTTTCCCCATCATAGGGAAAAACTATTCGGGAATGCACCGAAGGTGTTGCTCCCTTGCCTTTGTCAACCTGAGGTTTTTTATTTCAAGGAAGACTCCTTCTTCCTCTTCCCCTCGGGTATCCTCTTGCTCGACCACATTGATAAGGATATTGGTTTCGAGGAGGACCTCGATGTCCCCATTGTGGGTTTTTCCGATACTGAGCATCTCAACTTTGGAATTCTTGGCAATTCCAAATCCACTGAACTCCAATAGCTTGAAAACGACTCATCGGTGCAATAGCATTCTGCTGAGGAGCCCTAGAACTTTCTGCCTTCACTCGTCTAACAGGTTGCCTTTGATGAGCATGCTCCTCCCTATGAGCCAACTCCTTTTTCATCATTTCTTTCTCAAAGATCGCTGCAGCTTCAGCGTCAAATATAGCATTACATCGAGGACACAGAGATACATCCCGATCTTTGATCTTTTATTGCACCAAAAAATCTAACAAACCATCCCCTACCCGAGGATATACTAATCTGACTCGAAATCACCTAGAGCCACATCAAAATCATATGACATACCAACCATATTTACTCCAAAATATGGTTCAACATAACCAGCTTCAGCATCGAAAGGATCAACATCAACTTTCATTTCTTTTTTTCCCATCATCAAACTTTAAACGTCCTTCCATAATGGCCTCCTGAATCAAGTCCCTGAAACAAACACAGCTGTTAGTCGAATGACTGATTGCTTGGTGAAATTTACAATAAGGTTTCCCTTTTAAATCTTTCACTGAAAGTAAAGTTCTACCTTTAGGCAGAATTAATTGTTTATCTTTAAGCAACACATCAAAAATCTGATCAGATTTCAAGATATCAAAACTATACTTCTTTCCACTCTTTAGTTTTGAATCATTTGACTTTTCATTACTAGGGAGCTTTTTAAGTAAAGAACAAACATATGGAGGACCTTTCTTAAGTTCAGCCAAATCAACCTCTACTTCGAGATCAAACTCCTCTTCTAACAATTCCATGGTCACATAAGCGACTCTCTCTTTTGAGAAAAAGGTTTACTCTTTAACTTTTGTTAATTCCTATATTTCTCTTTTTCTTTTTTCATAAGTTTGACCTGACAAACCCGTTCAGTCAAATGGGCTAAGTCAGGTATATGCACATTAAGCAATTTTCGACGCATATAGAATCCTAACCTTATAACTGCTATTTTCACTACTTCACTTTCAGGTAATGACACGTAGTATCTACTTCTAGCATTTTTGAAACATATCATATAATCATCAATGGTTTCATCATCTTCTCATTTCAAAGCAACTAGATCAGTAACTGCTACATTCAACTCCCCTCGATAAAATTGAGCGTGAAAAGCAGTTTCCAACAGATTCCATGTCGCTATCGAATTTGTTTTGAGATTCGAAAACTAGGTAAATGCATTCTTCGTTAACGAAGAAGGAAAAAACTTCATTTTCAAGTTTTCATCATTAGCTAGATTCCTAATCTCGGCCAAGTATCGAGCAACATGTTCAGTAGTTGACTCTCCAACTTTCCTTACAAATTTTGTGATTATATTTGGATTTTTCACACCTCTTGGAACTTCAGCCATTTGAACAACTTGAGGGAAAGCAGACACAAAATGGGGTCAATGCATAGAACCAACATTCAAACCAACTCGATTAAGCACTTCTTCCATAATTCTTGTGACCTGATAACATTCACCACCATGATTAGCACACAATCGGGATAGAACATCACATGCATTTTGACCATGGGGAATTATCTGAGAATTCTCTCTGTTTAAAACATTATTTTTATTTTGAAATATATTTTGGAATTCTTCATTGTTCCCCCTGGGATTTAAAATTGTGGTCTGTGATGAGCGGATAATTTATACACTTTTTGGCATTATTTTTAGATAGTTTTTAGTATGATTTAGTTAGTTTTTAGTATATTTTTATTATTTTTTAAGCAAAATTTACATTTCTAGACTTTACTATGAGTTTGTGTTTTTTTTTTGTGATTTCAGGTATTTTCTGGATGAAATTGAGGGACCTGAGCAAAAATCTGATTCAGAGGTAGAAGAAGGACTGTAGATGCTGTTGGATTCTAACCTTCCTGCACTCGAAATGGAATTTTTGGAGCTACAAGAGTCCAAATGGCGCGCTCTTAATTGCGTTGGTAAGTAGACATCCAGGGCTTTCCAGAAATATATAATATTCTATACTTTGCCCGAGTTTAGATGATGCAAACTAGCGTTCAACGCCAACTTTTTGCCCTATTCTGGCGTTAAACGCCAGAAACAAGTTGCAAGCTAGAGTCAAACGCCAGAAACAAGTTACAAACTGGCGTTTAACTCCAAACAATGCCTATACACGTGAAAGCTTCAATGCTCAGCCCAAGCACACACCAAATGGGCCCGAAAGTAGATTTCTGCATCATTTACTTGTTTCTGTAACCCTAGTAACTAGTTTAGTATAAATAGAAATTTTTACTATTGTATTAGACATCTTTGGATGTTTATTCCCTAGAGAAAGGTCTTGGTTATTCTGGTTCCTCCTCTGGGGCCAAAACCAATGAACACCATTATCACTTATATATTTTCAACGGTGGAGTTTCTACACACCATAGATTAAGGTGTGGAGCTCTGCTGTTCCTCGAGTATTAATGCAAAGTACTATTGTTCTTCTATTCAATTCATACTTATTCTTATTCTAAGATATTCATTCGCACACAAGAACATGATGAATGTGATGATTATGTAACACTCATCACAATTCTCACTTATGAACGCGTGATTGACAACCACTTCCGATCTACATGAAAACAAGTTTGAATGTATATCTCTTGGGTTTCTAATCAACGATTCACATCGACCCCCTCTGACAAGGGGGCATCTGAATCCGAGATTAGAGTCTTTGTGGTATAGGCTAGAATCCATTGGCAGCATTCCTGAGATCCGAAAAGTCTAAACCTTGTCTGTGGTATTCCGAGTAGGATCTGGGATGGGATGACTGTGACGAGCTTCAAACTCACGACTGTAAGGCGTAGTGACAGAAGCAAAAGGATAGTAAATCCTATTGCTACACGATCGAGAACCAACAGCTAATTAGCCATACGATATCTGTGCATGGTATTTTTCATCCGAGATGAGAAATCTGACAGTTGATTAGCCGTACAAAAATCGTAGAGGACCATTTTACTAAAAGGACGGGAAGTAGCCATAGACAACGGTGACACCCAACATACAGCTTGCCATAGAAAGGAGTATGAAAGATTGGATGAAGGCAGTAGGATAGTAGATATTCAAAAGGAATAACGCATCTCCATATGCTTATCTGAAATTCCCACCACTGAATTGCATAAGTATCTTTATCTTTATTTTATGTTTTATTTATCTTTTATTTATCAAAACTCTATAATCATTTGAATCCGCCTGACTGAGATTTATAAGATGACCATAGATTGCTTCAAGCCGACAATCTCCGTGGGATCGACCCTTACTCACGTAAGGTTTATTACTTGGACGACCCAGTGCACTTGATGGTTAGTTGTGCGAAGTTGTGAAAAAGAGTTGAGATTACAATTGTGCGTACCAAGTTGTTGGCGCCATTGAGATCACAATTTCGTGCACCAAGTTTTTGGCGCCGTTACCGGGGATTGTTCGAGTTTGGACAACTGACGGTTCATCTTGTTGCTCAGATTAGGTAATTTTCTTCTTATTTCAACCTTTATTTTGTTTTCAAAAAGTTTTCAAAAATCTTTCAAAATTTTTCTTCTTTTTCGTTTTCCAAAATTAATTTTCAAAAAAAATCCAAAAAAATAATAATAAAATCATAAAAACCAAAAATATTTTGTGTTTCTTGTTTGAGTCTAGTGTCAATTTTTAAGTTGGTGTGAATTGTATGTTTTTAAAATTTGTGCATTTTTTGAAAATTTCATGCATTGCATTCTTCATGATCTTCAAGTTGTTCTTGACAAGTTTTCTTGTTTGATCTTCATATTTTCTTGTTTTGTGTCTTTTGTTGTTTTTCATATGCATTTTTGCATTCATAGAGTCTAAACATTAAAAATTTCTAAGTTTGGTGTCTTGCATATTTTTCTTTTCTTCTAAATTTTTCAAAAATAAGTTCTTGGTGTTCATCATGATCTTCAAAGTGTTCTTAGTGTTCATCTTGACATTCAAAGTGTTCTTGCATGCATCATTGGTTTTGATCTTAATTTTTCATGTTTTGAGTCTTTTGTGGTTTCTCTCTTTCCTCATTAAATTCAAAAAAATCAAAAAATATATTTTCCTTCTTTTACTCATAAATTTCGAAATCTTTGGGTTGACTTAGTCAAAATTTTTTAAAATAAGTTGTTTCTTGTTAGTCAAGTCAAGATTTCAATTTTAAAAATCCTATCTTGTCAAAACTTTTTCAAAAATCAAATCTTTTTCATTTTTTCTTTCATGTTTTTCAAAAATTTTAAAAATTGTTTTTCAAAATCTTTTTCTTAATTTCATTTCAAATTTTCATAAACTTTACTAACAATTAATGTGATTGATTCAAAAATTTCAAGTTTGTTACTTTCTTGTTAAGAAAGGTTCAACCTTTAAATTCTAGAATCGTATCTTTTAGTTTCTTGTTAGTCAAGTCATTAACTTTAATTTTCAAAATCAAATCTTTCTAAATTTCTTTTTCAAATCTTTTTCAAAATAAATTTCAATCATATCTTTTCAATCATATCTTTTCAAACATATCTTTTTTCAAATCATATCTTTTTCAAACTTTAATTTCAAAATGTCTTTTTCTAACTTCTTATCTTTTTAAAATTAATTTCAAAACCACCTGACTAATTCTCTCTCTTCTAATTTTCGAAAATCACCTTCCACTTTTTCAAAAAAAAATCTTTTTATTTAACTAATTGTTTTAATTTTAATTTTATTTCTTTTCTTAATTTTCGAAAATCAATAACCATTTTTCAAAAATAATTTTTGAAATTCTCTCACACTCATCTCTTTCTATTTATTTTATTTATCTACTAACACTTCTCTTCTACTCATAATTCGAACCTTCTCTTCTCTCTATGTTCGGATTCTCCCTCTTCTCTCTTCTCATCCTTCTATTTCTCTTCTCGTCTACTCACAAAAAGGAATCTCTATACTGTGACATAGAGGATTCCTCTTTCTTTTCTGTCCTCTTCTTTTTTATATGAGCATGAGCAAGGACAAGGACATTCTTGTTGAAGCAGATCCTGAACCTGAAAGGACTCTGAAGAAGAAGCTAAGAGAAGCTAAAGCACAACAATCCAGAGAAAACCATACAGAGAATCTCAAAAAAGAAGGAGACATGGCCGAACCCAACAACAATGCAAGGAAGATGCTTGGTGACTTTACTACACCAAATTCCAACTTCCATGGAAGAAGCATCTCAATTCCTGCCTTTGGAGCAAACAATTTTGAGCTAAAGCCTCAATTAGTTTCTCTGATGCAACAGAATTGCAAGTTTCATGGACTTCCATCAGAAGATCCTTTTTAGTTCTTAACTGAATTCTTGCATATATGTGATATTGTTAAGACCAATGGAGTTGATCCCGAGGTCTATAAGCTTATGCTTTTCCCTTTTGCTGTAAGAGACAAAGCTAGAACATGGTTGGACACTCAGCGTAGAGATAGCCTAAACTCTTGGCATAAGCTGGTCACGACTTTCTTAGCCAAGTTCTTTCCTCCTCAAAAGTTGAGCAAGCTTAGAGTTGATGTTTAAACCTTCAGGCAGAAAGAAGGTGAATCCCTCTATGAAGCTTGGGAAAGATACAAGCAATTGACCAAAAAGTGTCCTTTTGACATGCTTTCAGAATGGACCATCCAGGATGTATTCTATGATGGTCTGTCTGAATTGTCTAAGATGTCATTGGACCATTCTGCAGGTGGATCTATTCGCCTGAAGAAAACGCCTACAAAAGCTCAGGAACTCATTGACATGGTTGCAAATAACCAGTTCATGTACACTTCTGAAAGGAATCCTGTGAGTAATGGGACGCCTCAGAGGAAGAGAGTTCTTGAAATTGATGCTCTGAATGCTATATTGGCTCAGAACAAAATGTTGACTCAGCAAGTCAATATGATTTCTCAGAGTCTGAATGGTTTGCAAAATGCGTCTAACAGTACTAAAGAAGCATCTTCTGAAGAAGAAGCTTATGATCCTGAGAACCCTGCAATGGCAGAGGTGAATTACATGGGTGAAGCCTATGGAAATACCTATAATCCCTCATGGAGAAATCATCCAAATCTTTCATGGAAGGATCAACAAAAGCCTCAACAAGGCTTTAATAATGGTGGAAGAAATAGGTTTAGCAATAGCAAGCCTTTTCCATAATCCTCTCAGCAACAGACAGAGAGTTTTGAGCAGAGCCCATCTAGCTTAGCAAACATAGTCTCTGATCTATCTAAGGCCACTTTAAGTTTTATGAATGAAACAAGGTCCTCCATTAGAAATTTGGAGGCACAAGTGGGCCAGCTGAGTAAAAGAGTCACTGAAACTCCTCCTAGTACTCTCCCAAGCAATACAGAAGAGAATTCAAAAAGAGAGTGCAAGGCCATAACCTTACTTGGTGTGGCCGAACCTAGAGAGGAGGAGGAGGACGTGAATCTAAGTGAGGAAGACCTCATGGGACGTCCTCTGGACAAAAAGGAGTTCCCAATTGAGGAACCTAAGGAATATGAAGCTCATCTAGAAACCATAGAGTTTCCATTGAACTTACTTCTGTCATTCATGAGTTCTGATGACTATTCCTCCTCTGAAGAGGATGAAGATATTACTGAAGAGCAAGTTGCTAAGTACCTTGGAGCAATTATGAAGCTGAATGCCAAGTTATTTGGTAATGAGACTTGGGTGGATGAACCCCCCCAGCTCACCAATGAACTGAATGACTTGGTTATGTAGACATTACCTCAAAAGGAAGAGGATCCTGGTAAATTCTTAATTCCCTGTACCATAGGCACCATGACCTTTGAAAAGGCTTTGTGTGACCTGGGATCAAAAATAAACTTAATGCCACTTTCTGTAATGGAAAAACTAGGAATCTTTGAGGTATAGGCTACCAAATTCTCATTAGAGATGGCAGACAAATCCATGAAAAAGGCTTATGGACAGGTAGAGGACGTGCTAGTAAAGGTCAAAGGCCTTTACATCCCAGCTGATTTCATAATCCTAGACACTGGGAAGGATGAGGATGAATCCATCATCCTTGGAAGACCCTTCCTAGCCACAGCAAAAGCTGTGATTGATGTGGACAGAGGAGAGTTGATTCTTCAATTAAATGAGGACTACCTTGTGTTTAAAACTCAAGGATCTCCCTCTGTAACCATGGAGAGGAAGCAAGAAAAGTTTCTCTCAATGCACAGTCAAACTCTAAGTTTGGTATTGGGAGGCCACAACCAAACTCTAAGTTTGGTGTTGAACCCCCATATTCAAACTCTAAGTTTGGTGTTGGGAAGTCCCAACAATGCTCTGAACATCTGTGAAGCTCCATGAGAGCTCACTGTCAAGCTATTGACATTAAAGAAGCGCTTATTGGGAGGCAACCCAACTTTATTTTTCTATGTTATTTTCTTTTCTTTAGGTTGATGATCATGTGGAGTCACAAAAACAAGTGCAAAAAATTTTAAAGAAAAATAAAAAATAGCATTAAAAATATCACACCCTGGAGGAGAAACTTACTGGCGTTTAAACGCCAGTAAGGGTAGCAGAATGGGCGTTTAACGCCCAGTCTGGCACCATTCTGGGCGTTAAACGCCAGAAAGAAGCACCAGACTGGCGTTAAACGCCAGAAAGAGGTTACAATCTGGCGTTAAATGCCAGAAAGAAGTACTAGACTGGCGTTAAACACCAAAAAGAAGCAACAAATTGGCATTAAATGCCAGAAATAGGTTGCAGCTTGGTGTTTAATGCCAGGAAAGGAATAAAAGTTGGCGTTTAACGCCAGAAACAAGCAGCAGTCTGGCGTTAAACACCAGGATTGCACACTAAGGGCGTTTTGCACGCTTAAAAGGAGCAGGGATGAGAAATCCTTGACCACTCAGGCTCTGTGGACCCCACAGGATCCCAACCTAACCTTCTCACTCCTATATAAATCCTCACTACTCCATCATTTTCACACAACAAAAACACCTTTCCCCCCTCTTGGCCGAACCACATATCACCCTCCATCTCCTTCATTGTCGTCCTCCTCCCCTTCTTTCTTTCTTCTTTTGCTCGAGGATGAGCAAATATTTAAAGTTTGGTGTGGTAAAAGCATTGCTTTTTATTTTTCCATAACCATTTATGGCACCTAAGGCCAGAGAAACCTCTAGAAAGAGGAAAGGGAAGGCAAAAGCTTCCACCTCCGAGTCATGGAAGATAGAGAGATTCATCTCAAAGGTCCATCAAGACCACTTCTTTGAAGTTGTGGCCAAGAAGAAGGTGATCCCTGAGGTCCGTTTCATGCTCAAGAAAAATGAGTATCTAGAGATTCGACATGAGATCCGAAGAAGAGGTTGGGAAGTTCTCACCAACCCCTTTCAACAAGTCAGAATCTTAGTGGTTCAAGAGTTCTATGCTAATGCATGGATCACTAGGAACCATGATCAAAGTATGAACCCAAATCTAAAGAATTGGCTTACAATGGTTCGGGGAAAATACTCAGATTTCAGTCCAAAAAATGTAAGGTTGGCGTTCCACTTGCCAATGATGCAAGAAAATGCACGCCCCTACACTAGAAGGGTCAACTTTGATTAAAGGTTGGACCAAGTCATCATGGACATATGTGTGGAAGGAGCTCAATGGAAAAGAGACTCAAGAGGCAATCCGATTCAATTGAGAAGACCGGACCTTAAGCCTGTGGCTAGAGGATAGTTGGAGTTCATCCAACGCTCCATTATTCCTACTAGCAACCGATCTGAAGTGACTGTGGATCGGGCCATCATGATCTATAGTATCATGATTGGGGAGGAAGTGGAAGTTCATGAGATCATACCTCTAGAACTCTACAAAGTGGCTGACAAGTCATCCACCTTGGCAAGGTTAGTCTTTCCTCATCTCATTTGTCATCTATGTAATTTAGCTGGGATTGACATAGACATCCTCATTGAAGAGGACAAGCCCATCACTAAGAAAAGGATGGAGCAAACAAGAGAGCCCATTCATGGACCTCAACAAAAGCATGAGGAAGATCCTCATCAAGAAATTCCTGAGATGTCTCAAGGGATGCAATTTCCTCCACACAACTATTGGGAACAACTCAACACCTCCTTGGAAGGCTTGAGTTACAACATGGACCAACTAAGGGTAGAGCACTAAGAGTACTCCATCATTCTCTATGGGATTAGAGAACATCAAAAAGCTATGAGGGAGGAGCAACAAAGGCAAGGAAGAGACATAGAGGAGCTCAAGAGCACCATTGGTTCTTCAAGAGGAAGACGCCACCCTCACTAAGGTGGACTCATTCCTTAATCTCCTTATCTATTTATTTTTCTGTTTTCGGTTTTGAGCTTTATGTTTGGCTATGTTTTGTGTCTTTATTACATGATCATTAGTGTCTAGTATCTAGTGTCTATGCCTTAAAGCTATGAATAATTCCAGGAATCCTTCACCTCTCGTAAATGAAAAATGTTTTAATTACAAAAGAACAAGAAGTACTTGGATTTCAAATTTTATCTTGAAATTAGTTTAATTATTTTGATGTGGTGGCAATACTTTTTGTTTTCTGAATGAATGCTTGAACAGT
>NC_029776.3:45823954-45824221 GCF_000817695.3 Arachis duranensis | reverse complement strand
GAAATGTTATTGATAATCTGAAAAATCATGAAATTGATTCTTGAAGCAAGAAAACGTAGTGAATAACAAGTCTTGCGAAAAAAATGGCAAAAGAAAAGCAAAAATTAAAAGAAAAAGAAAAAGCAAGCAGAAAAAGCCAATAGCCCTTTAAACCAAAAGGCAAGGGTAAAAAGGATCCAAGGCTTTGAGCATTAATGGATAGGAGGGCCCAAGGAAATAAAATCCAGGCCTAAGCGGCTAAATCAAGTTGTCCCTAACCATGTGCTT
>NC_029776.3:45816733-45823924 GCF_000817695.3 Arachis duranensis | reverse complement strand
AAAAAGAAAAAAAAGAAAAAGAAAGAAATAAAGTTGTGATCCAAGGCAACAAGAGTGTGCTTAAGAACCCTGGACACCTCTAATTGGGGACTTTTAGCAAAGCTGAGTCATAATCTGAAAAGGTTCACCCAGTTATGTGTCTGTGGCATTTATGTATCCGGTGGTAATACGGGAAAATAAAGTGCTTAGGGTCACGGCCAAAACTCATAAAGTAGCTATGTTCAAGAATCAACATACTGAACTAGGAGAATCAATAACATTATCTAAAATTCTGAGTTCCTATAGATGCCAATCATTCTGAATTTCAAAGGATAAAGTGAGATGTCAAAACTGTTTAGAAGCAAAAAGCTACTAGCCCCGCTCATCTAATTAGGACTAAGTTTCATTGATATTGTGAGATTCATTGTATATTCTCTTTTTTTATCCTATTTTGTTTTCAGTTGCTTGGGGACAAGCAACAATTTAAGTTTGGTGTTGTGATGAGCGGATAATTTATATGCTTTTTGGCATTGTTTTTAGATAGTTTTTAGTATGATTTAGTTAGTTTTTAGTTTATTTTTATTATTTTTTAAGCAAAATTCACATTTATAGACTTTACTATGAGTTTGTGTGTTTTTCTATGATTTCAGGTATTTTTTGGCTGAAATTGAGGGACCTGAGCAAAAATCTGATTCAGAGGTTGAAGAAGGACTATAGATGCTGTTGGATTCTAACCTCCCTTGACTCGAAATATAATTTTTGGAGCTAAAGGGGGTCCAAATGGTGCGCTCTCAATTGAATTGGAAAGTAGACATCCAGGGCTTTCCATCAATATATAATAGTCTATACTTTTCCCGAGTTTAGACGACGCAAACTAGCATTCAATGCCAGCTTTTTGCCCTATTCTAGCGTTAAACGCCAGAAACAAGTTGTAAGCTAGAGTCAAATGCCAGAAATAAGTTACAAACTGGCGTTTAAATCCAACCAAGGCCTCTACACATGAAAGCTTTAACGCTCAGCCCAATCACACACCAAGTTGGCCCGGAAGTGGATTTTTGCATCATTTACTTGTTTCTGTAACCCTAGTAACTAGTTTAGTATAAATAGAACTTTTTACTATTGTATTAGACATCTTTGGATGTATAGTCCCTAGACCAAGGTCTTGGTTATTCTGGTTCCCCCTCTGGGGCTGAAACCAATGAACACCATTATCACTTATGTATTTTCAACGGTGGAGTTTCTACACACCATAGATTAAGGTGTGAAGTTCTGTTGTTCCTCGAGTATTAATGCAAAGTACTATTGTTCTTCTATTCAATTCATGCTTATTCTTATTCTAAGATATTCATTCGCATACAAGAACATGATGAATGTGATGATTATGTGACACTCATCACCATTCTCACTTATGAACGCGTGATTGACAACCACTTCCGTTCTACATGAAAACAAGCTTAAATGTATATCTCATGGGTTTCTAATCAATGATGCACATCGACTCTCCTCTGAAAATGGGACATCTAAATCTGAGATTAGAGTCTTCGTGGTATAGGCTAGAATCCATTGGCAGCATTCCTGAGATCCGGAAAGTCTAAACCTTGTCTGTGGTATTCCGAGTAGGATTTGGGATGGATGACTGTGACGAGCATCAAACTCGCGACTGTAGGGCGTAGTGACAGACACAAAAGGATAGTAAATCCTATTTTTACACGATCGAGAACCAACAGCTGATTAGCCATACGATATATGTGCATGGTATTTTTCATCCGAGACGAGAAATCCGACAGTTGATTAGCCGTACAGAAACCGTAGAGTACCATTTTCACTGAGAGGACGGGAAGTAGCCATTAACAACGGTGACACCCAACATACAGCTTGCCATAAAAAGGAGTATGAAGGATTGGATGAAGGCAGTAGGAAAGCGAGATTCAAAAGGAATAACGCATCTCCATACGCTTATCTGAAATTCCCACCACTGAATTGCATAAGTATCTCTATCTTTATTTTATGTTTTATTTTTCTTTTAATTATCAAAACACTATAATCATTTGAATCTGCCTTACTGAGATTTACAAGATGACCATAGCTTGCTTCAAGCCGACAATCTCCGTGGGATTGACCCTTACTCACATAAGGTTTATTACTTGGACGACCCAGTGCACTTGTTGGTTAGTTGTGCGAAGTTGTGAAAAATAGTTGAGATTACAATTATGCATTTCAAGTTGTTGGCGCCATTGAGATCACAATTTTGTGCACCAGTCAACCATCAAAATCAACGATTCAAGCAATCCGTTCGAATTTAGATTCATGATTAGCCATCATGGGATTTAAAATTATGGTCATTTGTTGAGTTAATAAATTGACTGAATCATGATGACTTTCCTCTACATGTTATCGAAATACCGCCATGGAATTAGAAGCTTTTGATATAGAGCCCACATTATAATCACGAGAGAACTCAGAATATTGTTGTGGGTTTTGAGAATTATTTACTCCATTTACACTCCCGAAATGAACAAGAGGAACAAAACTACTCAATGGTGGAGTATAACTGGGAAGAAGACCATAAGGAGGCCAACCAATGCTGGACTGGTGGTAAGTTACCACGTGGACGAATATTACGTCCAACACAACATTTCCAGTTTGTATGCTAGTAACTGCGTTACTTTCACTTACAACCAAACCTTTCAAACGTGAAGTAATGTCCAAAGATTGCACAGTTATTGGTATGCTGTCATTGGTGGACGAACCACCATTCACATTTGATGTAACAACCGCGATTTTCGAATATGTGAGATCTTTTTTGAAAATACGGATTTCTCTGGAAGATCAGTAAGGGGAGAACTTCTGCTATATCATCAAGTATCTCAGTCCTCATTGTCATTATGTCATCTTTAAGATAGAACCTTTTCTGAGGGAAGCTCAATAACGTAGTCACGAAGAACCTAGTTTTTGAACCGTATCGGTTAGGAGTTTTGATTTTATTTTTTGTAAATAGTCTCAGTTTGATGAACCATAATCGATTCATGAGAGAAGAGAGATAATAGTATAATATTATCATTACATTAGTATTAGAAGATGCTTGAATGATATTATAAGGTTACCTGGTTAGTTTTAGTTAAAAACTGAAAATCGGTTTAACCGGGTTCACAGTTTACTGGTGCAGCTTAGCACTAGCACTCTCTGATGACTTTAGAAAATCTAAGGCCTCATCATACATGTTCTATTCTGATAATAAATATTTTACTAGTGTCATTTATGCTAGTAGCTCAGAAAATAATTTCTAGAGATGTTTTTACAAGTGTTCCGATACACCTAGTTTTAGTAGTTATACACCTGGGATATTTTAATATTATTTTAACCCACCTCCAAGCCAACCAATCACAACTCACTCTACACCCCCAAGACACTCCAAGGCTGGTCATTTACTCCCTTTGGACGAAAATGAGAATAGAGAAAAGAGAGAAACTTTCATGAACACTTAATCTTCAAAGCTTGATTTCTTCTGAACTAAAACTCAAATCAAAACTTCGATTTCACCAAAATGATCCTCTCTTCTTTCTCTACATAACCATATAACATATCAAGGATGGAAATAAGGTGAGATGGCTGTCTCCCTCCCTCTTCAATTCGGTTTTCAAGGAAAACCAAAAAAACATGTGTTTTCTTGATGTTCTTCCTTAGGAATCATGCTTAACTTGACTTGAGGGCCAAGAAACATTAATTTCCAGCAACTCTAAGGTGAGAAATCCCTTTCTAACATGCTGAGTGAGATTTGGTCAGTTGAGAGTTTTGGATTTAAAGTTATTCTTGATGTGATTTAGGAGGAAAAGTGCTTAAGGACCACCTGAAAGTCTAACCGAATTAGGAGCAGCAAAACCAGGTAGAGTGTGATGAATTTAATCTTAATTGATTGTTTTTGAGATGTGTGATTATGATATGGTTTGGTTATGCTTGAAATTGATTGCTTCTATGAGTTATTCTTAGTGAAAGTTTGTTGAAATTTTGATGAAATTTGATGATATTCAAGCTATGAATGTTGTTCTTGAGGGCTTCTGGAAAAACGAACCCTAGAGCTTAAATTGGGGTTCAATTTGTGTTAAAATTATGTGAAAATATGGGGTTTTAGTGGCTGGAAATTTATTATGAATTATGGTAAAAATCGGTTGCTGAAAAGATTGAAAAATGGGTAAAAACAGAGAAAGAATCTGAAGAATTTACGAAGAACACGAAGAACACTTTGAGTGTGGTGAAGAACATTGAAGAAAACCTTTTAGATCTTATAAAGGGCAAGGAAGTAATTATTTTGGTGTTTGAGGGGTTATTTGGTAATTTCTGAAAGTTAGGGTGGTTAAAGTAGATATATTAAAAGTTACGGGTGGTAAAAAGTGAATTTTTAAAGGTTAAAGGTTAAAGTGGGGTAATTTTCGAAAATTTAATAATAAAATAATAAATAATAATAAAATATTAAATAATAATATTTAATTAAAAATAATATTTTAATAAAAATAATAAAATAATGCGGAAAAGGCAGTTTTCTGTAAAATCTTTAGAAAGACAACTTTAAGCGTAGAATCTCATAATTACCTTCATAAAACACTTAGGGAGTGGTAATAATATGTTAGTGAGGCAAAGATAAAGGAAAGATAAAAAAAATTAAAGAAAAGATAAAAACCAAAGAAAAGTCTGTAAAGTTTTAATGATAGAAAAACAGACAGAGATTAGTGAATGAACTAGGGCAACCTAGTTAGTCCTTGAATTGCGACTAGGGTTAGGTATAATATGAAAAGTTAAAATGTTTCAATATAGACTTAATGAACCTATACTTAGGACAAACTAACTATTCATACCGAAATTTACATAAGCTTTAAATACATTTGTTAAGCAAAGAAACATAGAGAACAGAGTAATCAGAGTAAAGTAAAGAGATAAAGAGAAAAGGAGTAATACAGATACAGAGGAAAGAGTAATCAGAGAAAAGTAAAGAGATATAGAGAAAAGAGAAACCAGAACAAAGTAAAGAGATATAAGGAGAAAAGAGTAATATGATAAAGAGAATAGAGAACAAGTAAAGGGCCTGTTGAAAGGTCATTTGTTGCGTTAAGGAAACCCCAGAGATATCTATGTGTTCATCTGTTGCATTGTGGCAGTCAGATGGATGGTAGTAAGACCACTGAGAATGCTTTCTTAGGATACCTTGCTATAATGCTTTGCTGTAAGACAGAGGTTGCTTACAGAGGTATCGAGATCAGTGTGCTCCTGTAAGACAAAGGTTACTTCAAGTGAGTGTGTTGGGCGTATATCGGCTAATAAGTTCCACCCTGCAAGACAAAGGTTGCTTGCAGTGGATATTGCCAACAGGAAAGCCTTATTCAGACAGAGGTTGCTAGGTAACGTCGGGAATAACCCACGAACTGATAATCATTGATTACGGGAATAACCCACGAACTGTTGTATGTTGATCTCGGGTATAACCCACAAATTGAAGATCATTGTTTTGTTTGTATGTTGATCTCGGGTATAACCCACGAACTGAAGATTACTGTATTGTTCAGTATTGATCTCGGGTATAGCCCACAAACTGAGGATCGTATTTGTTGTTGTATGTTGATCTCGGGGAAACCCACGAATTGAGGATCATTATTTTGTTTGTGAATTGATCTCGGGGACACCCACGAACTGAAGATCACTGTTTCCCCTTGTGCGTATATTAAGGGGTCGAGCTTTGTGCCGACTGCCGGTAGTCACGAAGGAGTGGTATTCTTACCACCGACACGTATGCACTAAGGACACAAAGGGAAACCATATCTAGGACTTGTTCCTAGGTATTCTTCTGAGTCTAGGGTGAATCTCATTCTCTGTTTATATGTATGTACAGTGAGACCAGCCAATGTCTGCACCCCATTTGTATGTGAACTTTAACCTAAATCCTGTGTACGAGACTCCTGTTGTGTGGCTACTTGATGAGGTACCAGAAAGACGTCATGTGGCAATGTCTGATCGTGCAGAGGAGTAACAGATGATGTTCTACCTTTCAATGATGTTCCACCTGACTTGAGTTTTGAAGACTTAGAACGTACTTTCCCTCGCTTAGTAGTTTAGAGGGACTAGGTGAGTATAGAGTCTAGGCTAGCCTGGGCGCCAGCTTAGGGACTTCTTGAACAGGTCAGGGCCTGGGATGTTGTATGTATATATATGTATATAGTTATTATCTAACTATATCTAGGGGCGTTCTAACTAAAAGTCTATACCTAAATAAAGGCTGGATCACTAAATTTTATTAACTGTTTGTGATGTATTTATGTGTGGTTGTTTATAACTATTATATCTGTTATTATTTGCGAATTGATTATGAATGATTCCGTTTATTAGTCCAAATGTTTTCAAAAAATACCTCGCTAAAAAAACTACGCCTTAACGACGATTCAGGCTCATATAATAAATAATAGATAATAATTATGAAGACAAGTTGGTAGCGCTCAGTTTCCGGTATGATCTAGACATACTGAAAATTGGGTCGTTACATTTGACACCTCATCAGCCATGTGAATAATCCTTCCACTTCTTAATTGCATACACCAAATGACACCAAGAAATAAATCTTTTGACAAACTCCAGTTTAAAAACTATTCCATCGGGCATGCCAATTTGTTTTGTGAATTTTTAGCAAATCGATGGTGGTTTGATTCTAAGGGTTTGGGAGCAAAACCAACTCCTCTTTTGCACGTACCAGTTTTCTATAAGTGCATCAAAGGTTCTCGAATTAGACGGGTGGTGCGCGAAATTGTGAACAATACTTTTTCACAACTCTCATAATCCCCGGTAATGGCTCCAAAAACGTGGTAGCTCAATACCATGGCATTACACAACTTCGCACAACTAACCAGCAAGTGCACTGGGTCGTCCAAGTAATAAACCTTACGTGAGTAAGGGTCGATCCCACGGAGATTGTTAGTATTGAAGCAAGCTATGGTCATCTTGTAAATCTTAGTCAGGCAAACTCAAATGGTAATGGTGATGAACGAAAATAACAATAAGATAAAGATAGAGATACTTATGTAATTCATTGGTAGGAACTTCAGATAAGCGTATGAAGATGCCTTCCCTTCCGTCTCTCTGCTTTCCTACTGTCTTCATCCAATCCTTCTTACTCCTTTCCATGGCAAGCTTAAGCAAGGGTTTCACCGTTGTCAGTGGCTACCTCCCATCCTC
>NC_029776.3:45811095-45811758 GCF_000817695.3 Arachis duranensis | reverse complement strand
GGTACAAGGTATAGAAAACTTCCCAGGGTCCTGCCTCTTTTGAGGCAATTGCTGCCTAGACAAGTTATCCAGTTCTTTGGTGAGCAAAGGGGGTTCATCCTCCCATGTCTCATTTCCAAATAACTTGTCATTTAGCTTCATGATTGCTCCAAGGTATTTAGCAACTTGCTCCTCAGTGACATACTCATCCTCTTCAGAGGAAGAATACTCATCAGAGCTCATGAATGGCAGAAGTAAGTCCAATGGAATCTCTATGGTCTCATCTTGAGTCTCAGATTCCCATGGTTCCTCATTGAGGAACTCATTGGAGGTCAGTGGGCGTCCAGTGAGGCCTTCCTCAGTGGCGTTCACTGCCGCTCCTTCCTCCCAGAATTCGGCCATATTGATGGCCTTGCACTCTCCTTTTGGATTTTCTTCAGTATTGCTTGGGAGAGTGCTTGGAGGAAGTTCAGTAATTTTCTTGCCCAGCTGACCCACTTGTCCTTCCAAATTTCTGGTGGAGGACCTTGTTTCAGTCATGAAACTTTGAGTGGTTTTGATTAGATCAGAGACCATAGTTGCCAAGTCAGAATTATTCTGCTTAGAACTCTCTGTCTGTTGCTGAGAAGATGATGGAAAAGGCTTGCTATTGCTAAACCTGTTTCTTCCACCATTATTGTTATT
>NC_029776.3:45805279-45807156 GCF_000817695.3 Arachis duranensis | reverse complement strand
GGCTGAGCATTGAAGCTTTCATGTGTAGAGACTTTTCTTGGAGTTAAACGCCAGCTTTTGTGCCAGTTTGGGCGTTTAACTCCCATTTGGGTGCCAGTTCCAGCGTTTAACGCTGGGATTTCTTGAGGTGACTTTGAACGCCGGTTTGGGCCATCAAATCTTGGGAAAAGTATGAACTATCATATATTGCTGGAAAGCCCAGGATGTCTACTTTCCAACGCCGTTGAGAGCGCGCCAATTGGGCTTCTGTAGCTCCAGAAAATCCACTTCGAGTGCAGGGAGGTCAGAATCCAACAGCATCTGCAGTCCTTTTTGGTCTCCGAATCAGATTTTTGCTCAGGTCCCTCAATTTCAGCCAGAAAATACCTGAAATCACAGAAAAACACACAAACTCATAGTAAAGTCCAGAAAAGTGAATTTTAACTAAAAACTAATAAAAATATACCAAAAACTAACTATATCATAACAAAAACATACTAAAAACAATGCCAAAAAGTATACAAATTATCCGCTCATCAACGGGTATTAAAATAGAAAATAAGTTCGAAAAGTGCAAAAAAGGGTAAAAAGAAGTGTAAAATAAATGATTCGAAAAGTAAAATTGACTGCAATCGAAAAGGCTTGCATTGAAATTTAAAGAAAGCAATAAAGTGCCTTTGATTAGATCAAAGGACTTTAGACATAGAAATTAAAGGTACAGGAATGTAAATTGAACATGAAAATTGGACAATGCTTGAAACAAAAATTTGCCAAAAAGATAAAGTTTTTTTTTTGCAAGAATCATAAATGAAAAGGTAAAGATAGTGGAAGGAACCCTACAGAAATTGAACTCGAACACAGACTCAGGAATTCGCTAGGATATGAGTGTGCTTGAGTGTATTTCTGAAAAGAAGTTTCAATCCCTATTTCCTAAAACTTACTAATATTTATAGCCCACTTCCATAACCGACCATTAATTACATGACGCTGCCTTGTATGCGAATTCTTAGGTAACTGTTCCCGCTCTTTTGCCCATGAACGTTACCCATAAATTTCTCACTTAGAGAAAGCCTTCGACTTTTCTACTTGTGTAACCGCTCGATTCTCCATTCAAACAACTGTTTGATTCTTCATTCGAGTACTTGTTCATTTAGCAAGGTGTCTAAATCGAATCCGTGTCAAATAACTTCCAATTAATTTCTGTGCGTCTTTTTTGCCTCTGTTTTCTTCTTGACCCTTCACCAGCATTTCGAATCAGCTTAATTTTTCGAGAATAATTATCTCGACTAACAATACTGATATTTTCCTACATTTAGTAGCCATAGAACGTGGAAATGGGTTTGAAATTTCTTCTTATTTTGTAGTCTTAAACAAAAAATATAATACGTAAGATCCTAAATATTTAAAATTTAAAATAATGAATTAATTATGAATTCTTATAATTGTTTACAATTTTATATTTAAAAAATTATTTTACTAAAAATATTTAAGTTAAATTGATAATACTTTGAGTTTAAATTAATTAGGACTAAACAATTATTATAGTAATTGGACAAATTTTTTATTTAAAATTTAAAGTTTTAGTAATTGAAAAATAATGAAAATTTATTAATTTAATTTGAATAATTGAGATTTATAATTTAATATCATAATTTTATGAACTAAAAAAGTATTAAAATATCTAAACTATTTTTTATTCTCTTTTTCTAACTCTAACCCTAATTTTATTATAACACAGACCCTCATACCCTTTTTTGCTGCCACCCTATCATGCACACACAAACACGAAGAAGTAGAAAGAAATCAGAAGTGGGAGAACGGGAAGAAGGAGATAGGAAGGAGAAAGGAAGGGACGATATCGGTGGAGGCTAAGCACTATCACTGTCGTCATTGCGGTT
>NC_029776.3:45804974-45805237 GCF_000817695.3 Arachis duranensis | reverse complement strand
TGTGGAGAGAGAGAGAGAGAGAGAGAGAGAGAGAGAGAGAAAGAGAGAGGGGGGAGGGGGATCGCTGCTGAAGCTTCGACCGCCGTTGCTAAGGCTTGTTGCCGGAGCCACGACCGTCATTGTCAAAAGAAGTCGCTATCAGAGGAGAAGCTTATCGTCGTTGAACCTAGCACAGGAGAGAACAAACCTAAAACAGGGGGAAGAAAGCGAAATGCGACGGAAGAGGGGTCACCGTCGCGCTTACAATCGCCGTCGACAGAACT
>NC_029776.3:45789674-45804895 GCF_000817695.3 Arachis duranensis | reverse complement strand
TCTCAGCCACTGCCTTGGTCTTGTTCAGTCACTGTAATCTTCTTGGTTCTTGTCTTTGAACCCGCAACATCTACGATTTATTTTGGTTGTTTGTCAGTTTGTTGTCACCAGAAAAACACCACTTTTGGAGTCATTTTCGCTTGCTCAACTCTGCCTGTTTTTGAGTCCCTTTTTTGCTTGTCAAAACCATTATTGTCGTGGTGGTTGCCATTGGAGCTATTTGTGTTGAATGAAACTGTCACTGTTGAGCTGCTCCACCGCCGTTGTTGCTGGAGGTGGCTGCCGGAACTATTATTGTGCCATCTTGTCTTATTCTTCATGGTGAGATTTTTTGCCTCTTTTACTATGATACTTTGTTCTAATTTTGCTTATTATCAATTTTGCATTAATTCTAATTTATTTCAGATAAACTGTTGTTGCTATGATCATTGATGTCGCTGTATTGTTGGTTGGAAATCATGAGGTTCCAGCCGCTACTGTGAATAAAAAATAAAAAGGGGTGGTTCATCATGTTTAATTTCTGAGTTTTGACTAATTAAGGTATGGAATGTTTGTTTTACAAATTCGACATGCGTTGAAAATTTAGAAAATATGTGCATTTGAGTTGATGAGCTTTTTATAGTTTGGTTATCTCTATTAAAGTTTGAGTAATTAAGTTCTAATAATAAAATTAATTAGTAACAAGAAAGCCTCTTGGTGGGGTGAATGAGGATTTGTACAAATTGTTTGTTGCTCTAATGTGTGAAAATTTAATGACTTAAAAGATAAATTAAGATAAGAAAATAAATACATTAATATTAGAAATTTGATTTGTATATGTTGAGAAATGGTTTAGCATTGGAAAGGTTGAGAAAGATTTGAGAGATGTTTGATTTGGATGGAACCTTGAAAAGTGAAAAAAAAATCAAATTTTAAGAAAAATTTTGTCAAAATTTTTATAAGAATTAAAATGATAAATATATTTGTGTGGCTTTAATAAGAATATAAGATTTAGGGGTGTGCATAAAAAACCAAAATGTGGTTAACCGGTTAAAAAACTATAACCACATTTTGGTTAACCAGTTTAATAAAACCATTTTAAAAATCATATCCATATTTTTTAAAATTGGTTAACCAAAACCAAATTTAAAAAAACCGGTTTTTAACAGGTTAACCAAAACCAAAACCAAATTAAAATCAAAACCTAATTTCAAAACCAAATTACATACTCTTTCTCTCTCTCTCTCTCTCTCTCTCTCCTTCCCTTATCTCTCTTCTTTTTCCCCTATTTCTCTCCCCTCTCCCTCTCTCCCCCTTCCTTCCCCCCTCTCTCTCTCTCTCACTCATTTTCCTTTGAGTAGTGCTAGGGAGCCAATGGCCTAAACGTACAATGTGTACAATGGGCTAAATCTTTGGTTTATGAATAAAATGAACATCACCTATACTATCCAGAATAACCATCCGGATACTAGGAATAACCATCCGGATACCAGAAATAATAAACATCTCATGTTATAAAAAGCTAATTTTGGGTTCACCAAGGTTCGAACTCTTGACCTTCCGGATCTGGAACTCTAATACCATGTCCTGAAACCACTCATCCCAAAAGCGTAACCTGATAAGACAATGTAACACTAATAATCATATCTCTAATACTTTCTAAACCTTCATTGTACACATTGTATGCTTAGGTCATTGGCTCCCTATACTTTCTCTTTTCCTTTTTATCTCCTCTCTCTCTCTCTCTCTCTCTTCTTTTTCCCTCTTTCTCTCCTCTGCTCTCTCCCTTGTCTCTCTACTTCCCTTTCTTCCTCTCTTTCTCTCTCTCCCCTCTTTCTCTTTCTCTCTCTCTCTCTCTCTATCTCTCTCCACCTCGGCTTTCTTTCTCTCTCCCTTGTCTCTCTATCTTTCTCTCCCTCTCTCTTTCTCCCCTTTCCTCTTTCTCTCTCTCCTTCTCTTCCTCTCTCTCCCTCTCTCTCTGTTTCTCTCTCCTTCTCTCCGTTCTTTCACTGCCTCTCTCTTTCTCCTTGCCCTCTTTCTCCCCATCCCTTCTCTCTCTTCCTCTCTATCCTCTCTTTTCTCTCTTTAATCATCTCTCCTCTTTTTCTATCTCTCATCCTCTCTCTCTCCCCTCCTATCTCTCTCTCTCCTCTCCTCTCCTCTCTCTCTCTCCCCTCCTCTCTATCTATCTATCTCTCCCTTTTCCCTCTTTCTGCCCCTCCTCTTTCTGTCTCTCTATCCTTCTCTCCCTTTCTCTTCCTTTCTCTTTCTCTCTCCCTTCCTCTCTTTTTTCTCTCTCCTTCTCTTTTTCTTTTTTCTTTTCTTTTCTCTCTTTCTCTCTCTCACTCCTCTCTCTTTCTTTTTCTTCTTTATCTCTATCCCATTTTCTCTCTCTCCTCCTCTTCCTCTCTTCCTTTTCTCTTCTTCTCCTCTTTCTTTTCTTACTCTCTCTTTTCTCTTTCTCTCTCAATCTTCTCTCAATCTCTATCCATCTTCTATCTCTTTTCTCCTCTTCTCTCTAAAGCGAGAGAGAAGAGAGAGAGGAGGAGAAGATAAAGGACGAGAAAGAAAAAAGGAGAGAGATAAGAAGAGAGAAGAAGGATAGGAAAAAGAGACGAAGAGAGAGAAAGAGGACAAAGAGAGAAAAAGAGGGAGGGGAGAGAGAAGGAGAGAAAGAGATAGAAAAAGAGAAGGAGAAAGAGAAAAGAGAGGAGGGGAGAGAGAATGAGAGAGGGAGAAGAGGGGAGAGAGAGAGAGCATGGGGAGAGAGAGGGAGAAAAGGATAGAGAGAAAGAAAGGGGAGGAGGAGAAAGATGGGAAAGGGAGAGAGAGATAGATAAAGAGGAGGGGGAGAGAGAAAAGAAAGAGAGGAGAGAGAGAAAAAAGGAAGAGAAGTGGAGAGAGAAAAGAGGGGGAGAGAGAGAGAGGAAGAGAAAAAGAGGGGAGGGGGAGAAAGAGAAAGAGAGAAGGAAGAGAGAAGAGGAGGGGGAGAGAAAAGAAGATAAGAAAAAGTTACTCGTATCATTTAGAAAGAAAATTATTTATATAAGAAAAAATTATTTATAGAAAATGCTGAAAAGAGATAAGAAAGAAAAAGGAACAAAAGCAATGGAAGGGATTTCATTATTTACAAATGTTACTCGTATCATTTAGAAAGAAAAAAATTAAATTAAAAAAATTCAATTAAAAAAAGGTTCGAAAAGTTTGGGTTTTTTTATGTAAAAATATTAATTTTTGTGTAAAAATTTATTTTTACATGTAAAAACCAATTTTATGGTATAAAAACCAATTTTTTAATATAAAAACTGGTTTTGGTGTAAAAACCGATTTTTAATGTAAAAACCAATTTTTTAATATAAAAACCATTTTTTATATAAAAACCAGTTTTTTTATATAAAAATCGGTTATTTTTTAAAAACCGGTTTTTGTTTTAATAACCGGTTAAAAATCGATTTTGAATTTCACTAACCCGTTAATAACCGGTTTCATCATGTAAAACCAATTTAGTTAATTAACCAATACTATATTTTTGGTTAACCAAAAACCTGGTTTGATTTTTGGATTAACCAAACCATAAACACCCCTAATAAGATTTTGTCTTGGATGCTGATTAAGTAATTTCTATAAAGAAAATTATATTTTGGGATGCTTTAGCGAATTTAAAGGAATGGAATTAATTATATAATTAAGATTAAACAAAAATGAGTTGTATTGTTGTGTTAATTTATGAAATTAATTTATGATTTAACTTATTTAATTTGATAAACAACAAAAAGAGTAAAATAAGTAATTAAAGTTAACTTGAAAAAGATTTAACTAATAGAAGTTTTAAAAGTTAAATTATTTATCAACTCAAAGGTTAGAAATAGAAAATGTAATTATATATGTTTATACATTATTTGTGTAAACTATTTTAAATAAAAATGCAGTCATAAATTGTGATATATTTATGTATACTTGTGGGCCAATTTTATGGTGCCTATGAGTTTTTGCCTAAATGTTGTCTAACTTACTTTTTGTAGTAAGTTTTAATTTTTTTTAAAATTATTTATTTTTATATCTTTTAAATAAAATAATAACTTATAACCCTTTTTAATAAATAGGCACCACATTATAGACACCATAGCATTCACCATACTTGTGTGCAGGGACAGACTTAGAGGGGTGAGTAGTGGTTTCGACCCCCCAAATTTTAAGTAAATATACTTATATATGAGATATGTGTTTAAATAAAAAAAATATTATGTAATTTGATAGCTTTATATATATTGTTTTTTACTATATGATAGATTGATGTCTTAATTATTTAACGCACTAATATTTTTTATTTAACCAATTTAATATCATACTCTCAAGTCTTTGTACCTTTCAAATTAATAAGATATTTTATAATTTTATAATGTACTATTGATATTGTTATGTTTCTTTTATGTAGTTGTCATATTAAAAATAAAATTAAAAAAATTTATATTTTACAATATATATATTGATAAATCTTTTGAAAAATTAACTCAAATGACTATATGTTAATTATTTGTATGGAATGAAAAAAAATTCATCTATTTGGCCCTCTGAAAACCCATATTTTATGATATATTTTGTGCCTAATCTGAGTGATTTATTCAATCCTTCACCCACTTATTCATATTAATTGCAGGTTTTACTTTCCCTTCCTTATTATGTGATGTATGTGAAAAATATGTTTCCTATGCTTTAGAATTAATTATTTTAATTACCTTTATTTCCATTCGATGCCATGATCAGTGTGTTGAGTAGTTTCAGATCTTCTAAGGCATGAATGACTTGAAGGATGGAAAAGGAAACATACAAAAATGGAAGGAAAGCGTAAAACGAAGTTTTGGAGAAACTGGCATCCACGTGATCGCATGGACGACGCGACCGCGTGCCAAGAGCGAAGAAGCAGCGACGCGGCCGCATGACTGACGCGACCGCGCGCCTAAAGAAGAACACCTATGACGCGGCCACATGACTGACGCACCGCGCGACAAAGAAAACTCCAATAGACGCGACCGCGTGACCCACGCGGACGCGTGACAGAGGCCACGCACTAGAAATTACAGAAAACGCTCATAGCGGATTCTGAAGCCCTTTTTGGCCCAAATCCAAGTCTAGAAGGCATAGTCCAGAGGGTATGAAGTGGGGGAATGCATCCATTCAGGGAGACATGGCATTTTTAGTTACTTTCCATGATTTAGGTTAGTTGGAGAGAGGTTCTCTCCTCTCTCTTTAGGATTAGGATTTAGGATTCAGGACTTCTCTTAGTTTTAGGAGTGACTCTCAATCCCAGCTTCAAGGTTCTTTTACTTTACATTTATTTCTTATTTTCAGATACTTGAATGCTTATATTAGTTATGTTGCCTATTTGGCTTATGCCACATTCATGATGATTTCCCTATTTAATGATATTTGAGGTATTTCAGTTTAATATTGCTTTCTTTTGTTTATGCTATTGATTATTCCCAATCTGAAGATATTTTATTCCAGTAGATTTAATTTCCTTTCCTTTTGGTCTTGGTTAAGAAATCAGTAACTCAGGAGTTATCTTAGCTCAACATAATTGATAACTGTTATCTTTGCCAATTGGACTGAACTTCAATAATCCCAACCTTTTCTTAGGAAATAAATAGGATTCGAAGGTCAAACTAATTAGTCCCTTGACTTTCCTTTGCTTTAGCAAAGGTTAACTAAGTGGAATTAAGATTCAAAGATTCAACTTTCATTATTATTGCTAAGAATAACGAAGTCTGGACTTCCAATTTCTCATACCTTGCCAAAAGTTTGGTTTACAGTTGTTTATTTATTTTAATTGTCATTTAAATTACTTGTCATACTTCTTCCTTAATTCCAAACCCCCAATTTTACCTTTTTCATAACCAATAATAAGAACATACCTCCCTACAATTCCTTGAGAAGATAACCCGAGGTTTAAATACTCGGTTATCAATTTTAAGGGGTTTGTTACTTGTGACAACCAAAACGTTTGCACGAAGGAATTTTTGTTGGTTCAGAAACTATATCTACAACGCGAATTTATAAAATTCTTTACTAGCAAAAATCCCAACGTCAAAATGGCGCCGTTGTCGGGAAATTGCAAACGTGTGCCTTATTATTGGTTATTGTAAATATTTTTCAAATATATATATTTCTTTTACTTGTTTATTTGTTTCTCCTTTTTCCCCCTTATTTCTGATAACTACTATGAATTCTCACCCCTCTCACTTTGAGTTTGGTTCTAACTGATAGATTCGGTGGATTACCTTGTAGCTACCAACAAGCTCCACCCTGTGCTCAGAGAACATCCTCTCGACATAACTTCGAACCACCATACTCACAAGCTTCTTTTTACCATTCACTACCACATGATCCTTATCTACCCCAACGCCAATCCAATTACTCCCAAGAACCACCACTCCCCCATACACCATGCCTATATCCATTAAAGCCAGAATCACAGGTTCGCCTCGAAGAATCAATAAACCAATTCAATACAACCCTTCATCAACTGGAGCAAGCAATAAAACAATTATCTTCCAGACATTCAGACACTCAACAGACCCCCATGGCTTCATGTGGGGAATCTAATGAAGAATGTGTTGTGAAGAAGACACAAGAAACTCCGGTGGACAGCATAGAGCATAACTTCGTACTGGAACAAGTAGAGGACGCTGTCATTGTAGAAGAAGAAGAGTTGGTTGAAGATTTAGGAGATGCTGAACCTCCATGGGAATACAGAGTCATGGAAGACCCCGTCAAGGATGTTACAACTGACGCTAAAGAGGATGTTGCACAGCCTCCAATGCAAATATCTCATGAAGAACTGGATGGAATAACCCAGGACGCAGGTTTCCTTGATGATGATGATCACGAATCCTGTTCTCTTAGTGACGAACTTGCATCCTCAAGTGAATTCTTTGAGACAGAAGAATCTTCCCCGAGTGAACATGAAGATGATGCTGAGATATATTTTTCTCAACCTCCAATATATGACTTGAGCGATGATGAGGGAGAATTTGAAGACTCTGATCAAGACATGGTTGACATGGAAGAAATTTGAAAGGAAGTGGAGGAATTCACAGGTGACCACAAGGGAGTAGATCTTGCAGAACCACTGGAAACACTGATCCCAAGGCCATTACCACCCAATACAGACTTCAAGTGGGCAAAATCCTTGACTCTTATCTTTATTTTTTCACTTGAATACGGTTTGCTTGAAACAGATGGCCATCTTAGAGCTCTCTGCGGCTTCAAGAGTAAAAGGGAAATGGCTCGCACTCAGAGCTGGTGCACAAGGTTCAATAAGGTTCCACACTTCAACTCGAAGCGCACGATTTGGTATCACGCTCAATTGAATGGATCACGGAGAACGTTTGGTCACCGTGGTGAGAATCTACTTTTTAAACCGCCCGAATGGAATCATGTAGATCAAGACGGAGGCGGATTTAAAAGCAAAGCTTGGAATCATGGATCCTACCCTGACATTCGTCATCCCAGTAGTCTGAAAGTCTGTTTGAAGCTGCTCATAAGCTTCACATGCCTAGTCTGGGACCTCGGAGGCTATTGGCATTCCAAGCATTGGTGGAGATTTATGGATGAATTTAAACATAAGCCGCCATAACAGGAAGCTCAACCAATGTCCAACTTAAGGACTTTAACCAAAAGTGCTAGGTGGGAGACAACCCACCATGGTATCATCGTCCCATTTTCATTTTTTTTATTTAGTCTTATTTGTCTTCAAGTTTTATTTTATTGTATTATATTGAACCTGGAATTTTGCATATCATTCATATTAATCATTGCATTCTGCATACTGCATATTTACATACCTGCAAAAAAAAAGTGGCATGCGACGCGACCGCATCAATCATGCAATCGCGTCAGTTGCGATAAAACACCTTTCACGTGTCCGCGTCAATCACGCGGTCACGTCACTTGGAAATCGGCGTAAAAGATCCAACGCCCAGAAAGTTGGCCTGGAATCGTGCGGCCATTGTGCGTTTCGCACAAAAGACCCATGCGATTGCATCCATGATGCAATCGCGTCACATGCACAAACATTAATCCCACGCGACAGCGTGAGCGACGCGATCGCGTCGCACGGATTACTCACGCGACCGCGTCGCATGGATTACATAAAATCCCAAAAGGAGGCAGAGAGTTGCGCTGAAACGACGCTGGAATCGTGCGTTTAGCACAATTTCCAGCGACGCGATCACATGCCTCATGCGATCACGTCACCCCTTCTTCTATCCGTTCCACGCGATCACGCGACCCAAGCGATCGTGTCAACCCCATTTCACCCCAGCCACGCGACTGTGTGCTCCACGCGATCGCGTGGATTTGAATTATAACCCCCCTGTCACGCGAACCCTATCAGTCGCGCCCCCCTCCTGAAACCCTTCCCCCCTCTCTTCCTCTCCACCACCCAACCACCACCCAGCCACCACCACCATCCACCACCGCCGCCGCCGACCACCCAGACTCCTCCGCCATGACAGCCGCCACCACCACCACCCCTAGCTACCTCTCTGCCCCAATCTCCTTCATTAGCCTACCAGGTTCTGCATCACGTCACCCTTCTATCCATTCGTAGTTACTTCATATTTTTCTGTTTTTGTTCATATTTAGGCTAGTTAGATATGCATGTTGTAGTGGATTCTAGGTTGTTAGGTAGCCTAGGATGTGGTTAGTGGATTTAGGTCTGATAATTGCGCTGTTCGTGTTTCTTGCTTTATGCTTTTCGCAATTCTGCTGTTTCTGTGATATTGCTATTGTTCATATGCTATGATTTTTTGTTTCATGCTGCTTTTTACACTGCCTTTTTCATGTTCATACCCCTTATATGTGATTGCCGCTATGTTTATTTTTTATTCATATGAACTATTCTGCTACTGTTTATTTTCCGGGATAGTCTAATTTTAGCCGAAATACTGCCCAATTTTCTGTAAAATGTTTCCATTCTTGTCTTGGTTTTGGCATTTTCAACTGTGCTTTCCTTAGCTTTCACCAAACCAATCCATGAATGCCAGGGCACGCATTCTTATTCTTTTTGATCTCCTGGTTCTTAAATTGCATTGTTGATGTTTGATTCCAATTTTGCCATTTCTATCTCTATGTGAATCATCATCAACCTATTTGCCTATTTGTTTTCCTATTTTTATTATATCCTGGTTTTCTATTTTTTAGGATGTCAGATTCCCAGAGAAAGGGAAAAGGAAAGGCTACCACTGGCAAACGTAAGAGAGGAGATTCATCTATGTCTATCATAGATCTGATGCATGATGCCTCCTGGTGGGAAAAACACTTTACCGCCCAGGAGAAGGCTGGCCAGCTACTCCCTGCTACTGATCCCATCAAGTTTGCAAACCGATACTGCGAGTTAAAATATCCAGCGTTTGCAACCTCCAGGAACCTATACTTAGAGCGGACTCTGAAAATCCCAAATGAACTCCAGAAATACACCTTTGATCAGATCAAAGAAAGAGGCTGGTTCTTCCTGGAGAGAAACCTTACAAAAGTCGCATCTTGGGTAAGGGAATTTTACTGCAATTACTTCATCACTTCCCTAGATGGAGTGAACCTAAGAGGCAAGTAGATATTGGTCACTGAAGAGGCCATTGAGGATATTCTGCAGCTCTCACCCAAGTCCAATCAGCCTGATGGTTACAAAACGGCTGAGGAGGACATGCGTTTCTTGAGGTTTGATTGGGATGCTGTCAAGGCAAGAATTGTCCTTGACCCGACTGTTTCGTGGGAAATGGGTCAGGATACCACCATGCCTAAAGGAATCAAGCGGATTTACTTAAATGATGAGGCTCGGCTATGGCACCAGATCTTGAGCAACTATGTTATACCGAGTACCCATGAGACCGTGATACCGGCCGCTATGATCACCCTCCTTTGGTGTGTGATGGAGGGTAAGGACCTGTACCTGCCACGCTTTATCCGGTTCTACATGGCCAGGGTCCACGTCCGAGGCACTCTTCCCTTTCCCTATTTGGTTACACAGCTGGGCCGTCGAGTTGACGTGCCTTTGGGGGATGCCGATGAGAGGCCAACGGCTGCAGACTGCAGGAAGATTATTCCTCACAGTTGGAACTTTCTAGCTTTGGGCTACAGACCCCTACCCTTCACTGCTACTGATGAGACAGCCACACCTTCCGCTGGTCCTTCTTCCTCCACAGCTACCCCTGCTACCACTACTGCACCTCCACCTGCCTCAGAGCCAGTTTATCACCTAGTGCACCACTTGTTTCAGCAGCTAGACAAGATGGCGCGCCACAACCGGCACCGGTATGAGAGATCTGAGCGTCGCAGTCGGCGACGTTATGAGCACCTGAAGCTGTTGATACGATCTGGCGGCGACATCCCCTCCGAGCCTAACACTCCATCAGCGCCATCTGAGGAGGAGGCGGATGAGCACGAGGAGGAGACCCATCCTCAGAGAGAGGCTGCGCAGGCAGGCTCAGAGCAGATTGCACCCCAACAGGAGGACCCACCTCAGATTCAGGCTGCAGATCCCGAGATCCCTATACAGTCAGCACCTCCTCTGCAGCAGCCGGATCCTCAGACCACCACCACAGAGACTCCAGCTACCCATCCTTTCGGAGCTGACATTCCTTCACACCCAGCCTGAGTGAGCATTGAAGACGATGCTTTATTTTAAGTGTGGGGAGGTCGCCATCTTTGGCATACTATTATGGTGAACCACTACAGACCCTTCTTTTTTTTATTTTGGCTATTTTTCTGTATTTTTCTCTTTATTTTTATTTTTATTTTCTGAGTACTTATACATTGCTACTTTCATGTATTTTTACTCTATTTCTGCATTTTGCACTTTAGTTCATATTTTAGCCATTTAGTTTAGTTTGCAGTTCTAACTTATTAGCTATAGAGTATGTGGATTAATTAGTATAGTTTACCCTTTTGGCATATAATAGTTTAATTTGATCAAAATAAAAGGAGTAGACTAGGAAATTTAAACAAGATCAAAACAATCCACACACTTTGTATATAAAGTATTACATCATGTAGTTAAGTTAACAACATTTCATCAAGGAGGAACACAAACTTTAAAGCCATTCAATATATTTTATATTGAGTATAATGGGAACTCTTGATTTCTACTTGCATGACATACTTAAGTGATACATGATTTATGAGTTTGAGAACATACAGCCTGTGAGTTTTGAGCTTAATTTCATGGTTACATTTAAACCATAATATTTCCTTCTTGTGTGTTCCATCATTCTTTTTTATTCTGGTGTTCTTTGCTTTGTTTCAATCTATATGTCCGAATATAGAATATAGGTACATACCAAGAGAGTGATTGAGGCCTTGTTTGATTTTAGCTCACTTATCCCAAATAAAGCCTACCTTTTACATCACCATTGTTAGCCCCCTTGAGCTTTAATTCCCCTTGTCTTATAACCACATTACTAGCCTTAAGTAGAAAAACAAATTAAAAAGAATTCCAAGTTGAATCCTTAGTTAGCTTAAGATAGAAATTGTGTAATTGTTTAAGTGTGGGGAAAACTTTATGGGAACATGGATGATAGAAACAAAGGTAGAAGAGTTGAAAAGAATAAAGATGTTTTGGGAAGCATGCTCATGTAAAATTAAAATAATTAATTACCATGTGCATTTAAAAAAAATGCAAATTAAAGCAAGTGCACATGGAGCAAAAATTAAAACTAATGCATGAGCATGTAATATCAAAAGTGGGAAAACATGGGAAAACAGGTAAAGAAGCTTTGCTCTAGAAATTATGTATGTTAGGTGAGATCTTAGACTAATTAAGGATTCACTTATTAGCTCACTTAGCCTTATACATATACCCTTACCTTTACCTTAGCCCCATTACAACCTTAATTAAGGACCTCATGATTTTTGGTATGCTTATATTTTATAATTGTTGATTGGTTAGATGAAGAACAAAGTTATAGAAAGTAAGGATAAAAAGAATAATAGAGTGATTAACCCAATAAACACTGAGTGATTAGAGAGTAAACACAAAATCCAGTGAGGGTTCAATAACTCATCAACATATATCTATGCTTAATTTGTTAATTGTCTTGCAAGTTTATAAAATATTTTTCTTCCCATCTCAAGTGTAAAAGTGCTTTAACATGATTCAAGGTTGGCTATGTACATATGATTCCTTGAGAATGTGAATTGATTTAACTACATGTAAGCTTTATATATGAGTGAATACAATTAGAATTGCATCACGCAATTAGTTAGTTGCATTTAGATTAGAATTGCATTGCATGGCATTCAACCACTTCAACCTTACTTTTTACCTTGGATATAGCATGAGGACATGCTATTGTTTAAGTATGAGGAGGTTGATAAACCCATATTTTATGATATATTTTGTGCTTAATCTGAGTGATTTATTCAATCCTTCACCCACTTATTCATATTAATTGCATGCTTTTACTTTTCCTTCCTTATTATGTGATGTATGTGAAAAACATGCTTCCTATGCTTTAGAATTAATTATTTTAATTACCTTTATTTCCATTCGATGCCATGATTAGTGTGTTGAGTAGTTTCAGATCTTTTAAGGCAGGAATGACTTGAAGGATGGAAAAGGGAACATACAAAAATAGAAGGAAAGCGTAAAACGGAGTCTTGGAGAAACTGGCATCCACGCGATCGCATGGACGACGCGACCGCGTGCTAAGACCGAAGAAGCAGCGACGCGGCCGTATGACTGACGCGACCGCGCGCCTAAAGAACAACACCTATGATGCGGCCGCATGACTGACGCGACCGCGCGAGAAAGAAAACTCCAATCGACACGATCGCGTGACCCACGCGGACGCGTGACAGAGGCCACACACCAGAAATTGCAAAAAACGCTCATAGCGGATTCTGAAGCCCTTTTTGGCTCAAATCCAAGTCTAGAAGGCATAGACCAGAGGTTATGAAGTGGGAAAATGCATCCATTCAGGGAGACTTGGCATTTTTAGTTACTTTCCATGATTTAGGTTAGTTGGAGAGAGGTTCTCTCCTCTCTCTTTAGGATTAGGATTTAGGATTCAAGACTTCTCTTAGTTTTAGGAGTGACTCTCAATCCCAGGTTCAAGGTTCTTTTACTTTACATTTATTTCTTATTTTCAGATACTTGAATGCGTATATTAGTTATGTTGCCTATTTGGCTTATGTCACATTCATGATGATTTCCCTATTTAATGATATTTGAGGTATTTCAGTTTAATATTGCTTTATTTTGTTTATGCTATTGATTATTCTCAATTTGAAGATATTTTATTCCAGTAGATTTAATTTCCTTTCCTTTTGGTCTTGGTTAAGAAATCAGTAACTCAGGAGTTATCTTAGCTCGACATAATTGATAACTGTTATCTTTGCCTATTGGACTGAACTTCAATAATCCCAACCTTTTCTTAGGAAATAAATAGGATTCGAAGGTCAACTAATTAGTCCCTTGACTTTCCTTTGCCTTAGCACAGGTTAACTAAGTGGAATTAAGATTCAACTTTCATTATTGTTGATAAGAATAACTAAGTCTGGACTTCCAATTTCTCATACCTTGCCAAAAGTTTGCTTTACAGTTATTTATTTATTTTAATTGTCATTTAAATTACTTGTCATACTTCTTCCTTAATTCCAAAACCCCCCAATTTTACCTTTTTCATAACCAATAATAAGAACATACCTCCCTGCAATTCCTTGAGAAGACGACCCGAGGTTTAAATACTCGGTTATCAATTTTAAGGGATTTGTTACTTGTGACAACCAAAACGTTTGCACGAAGGGATTTTTGTTGGTTCAGAAACTATATCTACAACGCGAATTTATAAAATTCTTTACTAGCAAAAATCCCAACGTCACCCTCCATATTAAAATTTTTAGATCCGTTCTTGCTTGTGTGATTTATTTTTTTAAGGAATAAGGTGTATAAAAAATGAAAAAAAAATATACATACCGGTTATTTAAAGAGAGGTGATGATGGCCCAGAGTAGGTTTGGAATTTCCTCAAAATAGAATTAGCATTATAAGTATAGTCCCAAACCAACCATCAACTAACATCAAATTTTAAAATAAGAATGTCACAATCAACACAAAATAACCAGGATTTTTAAATTCCGAGTCGTTCTCCCTAAGAATTGTAATTAAGTATCATATTATTGGCTATGAGAAAATGGGATTGGTGGCAAGAAGCAAGTAATATAAATAGCAAGAAAGTAAATATTCACGTAAGAAATTAAATGGAAGCAATTAAATTTAAAGCAATTAATCAAAGAAAAGGGAAATTCAAATGCTAAGAAACCTCTTGAGATGGATTGAGAGTTAATGTTACCCATCATAGCCATTGACCACAAACATATGATGATTATGAAGAGTTAATCCTACTTAGTCAACCCTAACATCGAGGATAGGTCAAATAGGCATAATTGATTTCAATCCACAAGTCCTAGCTAACTCTATTAATTGAAGATTTAGAGTTAGTAGAAATCAAATCAACTAACTACTCTAATATATCAATTAAGGATGGACATCAAGGACTCAAGGTCACCAAAGTCCTCAATTCCAAGCAAAGAGTGAGGAAAAACTAAGTAAAAATCAAGCCAAACATTTTTATCAAACACTTGATGTACATGAAAATAAAAGCATATTAAATTGTAATAATAATAAAATCTAAAACTACCGAATGCAAGAAAATAATAATAACAACTAAAGAAAGCAATAATAACATGGAAACATAAATTTGCATTAAATGAAATTAAAGGCAACAAGAGTGTTCATAACATTAAAGTGACAAAATAAAGGAAATAACAAAAGAAATGAAGAAGATCAAGACAAAAGAGTATGAAAACATAAAGGAAACTACACTAAAAGAAGAATTAAGGACTGAAATTAAAGAGAAATTAAAAAAAGAAAACCTAAATTCTAGAGAGAATGGGGAACTTCTCTCTCTAGAAAACTAAGACAAAAACATGGAAAAATCTAAACCTAATTGCTCCCCATTGCCTTCTCTTAGATTAGGGTTGAAATATCTTCTGAAATGAGCTAGATTGGGTTCTGAAGGCCAAAATTCGCTGCCAGCGAATTACATTAATGAGGTCACGTGTTGCCACCTGTGCGTACACACAGATGTGTGCGTACGCACACTTTCTGATTTTTCCACTTGTGCGTACGCACAAAGGGTTGTGCGTACGCATGACTGCACGCTTCCACCTGTCCGTACGCAGGCA
>NC_029776.3:45786933-45789399 GCF_000817695.3 Arachis duranensis | reverse complement strand
TTGCATATAAATTTTTAAAGTGAATTGATCAATTTACTAATTTAGAATATATATTTTTATTTTTAGAAATAGTAATGGAGAAATATTTCAAAAGAAAGCTACCACTAGAATTTGAAGTCACTCCATTAGTCTCTTCTAATAAAAAGAAGTTCTTAGAATTCAATGTGGAAAGTCTGGTAGCTGATCCTGGACAACGACCCAAAATTTCAAATTCTGATCCAAATGTCAGAGATGAAGTTAGACGAGCTTATTTGCAAAAAGGTCCTTGTCAACCAAGAGAACATGATTTTCCACAAACATATTTAGAACTTCTCTCCGTAGATTTAATGCTGATTGGTTTGATGAATTTGGCAATTGGTTGGAATATAGTATTTCAAAAGATGCTGTATTTTGTCTCTGTTGCTATCTTATGAAACCTGATGGTGCGAGTGGTGATGCTTTTGTAAAAGAGGGCTTTTCAAATTGGAAAAAGAAGGAGCGATTACAAACACATGTTGGAAATCATGATAGTGCTTGTTCCGAGGGTTACCTGAAACGTGTAGCTCGGTCGTCCGGAAAGACCCGAGGTGGGGGTTCAGGGACCCGAGCTTGATATGTTGAGTGGTTGGTGGTTGTACCTGCAATGACACTCCGATGCTTAAGTTAGCATGGGTCCAAGCAGATATGTGTAGAATGTGGAATGAATGTCATACCTGGGTGCTCCAGTGTATTTATAGTAGTTGGCCGTGATCTTCCCTGGATAAGATATTCTTATCTTATCTTATCTTTGGGAGTTTTATCTCTATCTTTTGTGGAACCGCCTTTTCTAGGCCTTTTCGGCCTTTAGCTTTTGGGCTGCGTTCCTTTTGATGGGCCTTCCTTACGTTATTGTCCGAGGTCCGACCTTTAGGCGTGAGTCTTAGGACGAGGTCGGACCTTTTATGAATTGACCGAGTTGGAGGAGCCCGGTCAGGGTATGAACAGTGCCCCTGCCCGAGTTCGTCCTTTTTGAGAGGTCGAGCTCGGGTATAGTAGTTTTTGAAAATTCAAAAAATGGCCGTTTCAGCATTTATTGCTTTTTACCGTTTCTCCTCGATTTCCGTTCGGGCTCTGTGAAGGCTTTATTTATTTGCCCCTTTCCTCCTTTTTCTGCGTTTTTGTTTCTCTTTATCCTTTCCGAGCACTGCTTCTTCTTTCTCTTTGCTCTGCTTCCCCGAATCTCTCCGTGTGTCTTTCTGGGGTTCCTTCTGTGCCGTCGTTTCGCTCTCCTTGCTTCGGAGTTCGTCGTCTTCGTTTCTTTCTTCCAGGTTTGTTCCCATGTTTCTCTTTTCTTGTGCGCATATGCTTCTGTTCTTCGTGTGGCTCTTGTTTGTTTTCTTTTTTCTTTATGCCTGGGTTGCCCCGAAAAGAGGCGCCGCCATTGCTTTGTTTGTTTTGTATATGGGGGGGGCTCTTTTCTCTGGTATTTTGTTCCGGGTTGCTGCATTTTCTTCTAAAAGATCTTTGTTTCTTTGTTTTGCTGAATGGGTTTTCGCTGTCTGCTTTTTATGTGATTTTTGCTTGCTGTTGCATTCTTCTTTGTAGGCAAGAATTTTATGTCTCGAAAGGTTCTTCAAGCGATGTCGACCAAGATTCCAAGTGGTCTTGGTTGGGTAGATCTTGTTCCTCTAAGAGTCCCTTCTGTGGTAGATTCTGAGTATTTAGCTAGGTTTCGTAGGCAATGTAGCATATGTGAAGATAGAGAGTCTGAGAGGGATTATGAACTAGTAGCCCCGGATTCCAAGGAGAGAGTGTGCTTCCCGCCCCTAGATAGTTCCGAGAAGCTCTTCTTTTACGCTTATGACTGTTTTTTCTCCAAGCTGAGTGTCCGACTTTCTTTTACCGACCTGGAGTCCGAGGTGTTATGGTCTTGTAACCTTGCCCCTACGCAGCTCCATCCAAATTCTTGGGCGTTTTTAAAGCTGTTTCAACTTTTGTGTCAGTTTTTGGGCGTTGCTCCCTCTATTTCTCTTTTTTCCTACTTGTTTGTGTTGACGAAGCCGGGGTCGGGTGGAGGGAAGGTATCTTGGGTCTCTTTTAGGGCTAACCAGGGAAGAAAGTTTTGTACCCTGTATGATGAGTCCTTTCACGATTTTAAGAACTTCTATTTCAAAGTCCGGGCTACTGGAGATGTCTGACCCTTCTTTTTAGATGAGAGTGGGGAGCCTTCTTTTCCTCTTTGTTGGCAGGAGAATGTAGTGTCTGCTAAGTATACCTTTGAGAGTCTAGATGAGGTGGAGCAGGCTTTTGTGGGTGTGGTGAGCAGTTTATGGGGTCGGGCACCTCACTTGGACACGAAGAAAATGTTGGGAGATCCAAGCCTTCTCCGTTCCGAGTTAGGTAGTTCCCGACCTCTTCCGAGATTCATCTTTTTTAGTATTTTGGTTTTGCTTGTTTTTGGTGGAATTTCTGTTGTGGTAATCCTTTTCTTTATTTCTTGCAGAGATG
>NC_029776.3:45783576-45786524 GCF_000817695.3 Arachis duranensis | reverse complement strand
TTTATTTCTACTGATGATGTGTCTATGGAGCATCATTTTCAGTATATGGCGCGGAGTTGTGTTCGGATGGCTAGTCTTCATGCTGCTATTGCCCGGGAATTCAAGAAATCCCCCATTGGTGCGACCAGCTCCCGACTTGAGAAGGCTCAGTCTGAGTTTGAGAAGATTAGTGAGCTGAAGGCTGCTAGGATTACTGAGCTGGAGGCATCTTTGGAAAAAGAGAAAGCTACCGCGGCTGTGGCGGCAGCGAAAGCATCTGAGGAGATGGCGAAGGCGGCGACGGAGAATTATACTCGGATATATGCCGAGCTTGTGGAGACAAAGGAGAAGTTGCAATCCGCTCAGGATGATTTTTACGAGCTAGAAGGTCATGTGGCTAAGGGTATGGATGCTATGTTTGAAAATTTGAAGGCTCAGGTCCGGGTTCTTGCTCCTGACTTGGATCTGAGCTTATTTAGTACGGATAACATTGTTGTGGAGGGAAAGATTGTTCCTGCTCCCAACGAGGATGAGGTTCCGGTGTCTGACCCCAAAGTTCCGGTTGCGAACCCGACTTCACTTTTGGCCGAGGAGGGGTCTGGTGTGGAGGTTTTGAACCGAGATGACGGTGCCGTCAATGCTGTCCCGATTTCTATGTTTCCTCCGCAGCCTTCTATTGATGTGGAGTCCGGAAAGGACCTTGAATCTCTGTAATCCTTTTATCTTTGGTTTTTGCCCGGCCTGTGGGCTCTTTTGTTTTTGAATGGTTTCTGTGAATGCTTTGGACACCTTTTTGCTATTAGCTACTTGTAGTAACTTTTTAGCTTATTATGCGGTGTTTTGCGTTTTGACTTTTTGTTCCGCTTTTATGCTTTTTAGTTGTTTTTGGATAACAACCTTTTAGCTAGCGCTTTTTGAACTTTCCTTTGATTTCGTTTTTTCGCTTGTACTTTTTAGTTGAACACGCTTTTTGAACCTTCCTTTGATTTCGTTTTTTCGCTTGTACTTTTTAGTTGTTTTTGTATAGCAACTTTTTAGTAAGCGTTTTCGAAATCTTTGCTTTCGTCGTTTTAAGGCTTCTTTCTTGGATCCGGGCTTTTTTCTCGGACCTCGGGCGTTCGAGTACCTCCCTTTGTTGGGTCCGACCTTGTCGTTGGTCGGCCTTTTAAGTTATTTTTGTAATCTCTTTTTATTTGGCTTTTTGAGCCTTTTCAGAGTTGCTTTATAACTTCTCACATTAATTTGAACCTCGTCGCTTTATCCTTGCCGACCTTGTGTGGTCTCTTGGCAATGATTTTTTGCGTTTTGTCGAGCATAAATTAATGCGCCTTGGCGGGGTACTTTTCAGGATTTGTTTCAACACGAGGAAGAAGAAAAGAAAATAGAAAAATTTGATTAGTATTAAAAAAAGAAAGAATATTTACAGAGTGTTTACCCTTGACTAGGTCGGGCGCCTTTACTTGACCGGGTGTCTCATTAAAAAACCCCTTGTAGGGTCCTTTCTAATTTGCAGCTAGCTTTCCTTCTCCTGACTTTTGTGTTCCGATGTCATTTCGGATTAGAATCAGGTCGTGAATGGAGAAGTTTCGCTTTATTACTTTCTGATTGTATCTGAGGGCCGTTCGCCGTTTTAAGGCTTCTTCTCGGATCCGGGCTCTTTCTCGGACCTCGGGGAGGAGGTCGAGTTCTTCCTTTTGTGCCTGCGGGTTACCTTCTTCGTTGTAGAAGATGACTCTGGGTGACCCTTCATCTATTTCAATAGGAATCATTGCCTCCATCCCGTAAGCTAGTCGGAACGGTGATTCTCCCGTTGTGGAGTGTGGGGTTGTCCGATATGCCCATAGTACCTGGGGGAGCTCCTCGGCCCATGCCCCTTTGGCCTCTTGGAGTCTTCGTTTTAACCCGGCCAAGATGACTTTATTTGCAGCCTCTGCTTGTCCATTGGCTTGTGGGTGCTCGACTGATGTGAATTGCTGTTTGATTTTTAGTTCGGCCACCAAGTTCTGAAAACTTGTGTCCGTGGACTGTGTTCCATTGTCTGTTGTGATGGAGTAGGGGACTCCGAACCTTGTGACAATGTTTTTGTATAGGAATTTGCGGCTTTTCTGAGCCGTAATGGTGGCTAAGGGTTCAGCTTCGATCCATTTTGTGAAGTAGTCGACCCCTACTATGAGGTATATGACTTGCCCCGGTCCTTGGGGGAACGGGCCGAGTAGGTCAAGTCCCCATTTGGCGAAGGGCCATGGTGCGGTGATGCTGATAAGGTCTTCGGGTGGTGCCTTGTGAAAATTGGTGTGTTTTTGGCAGGGGGGCATATTTTCACAAATTCCGTTGCGTCTCTTTGCAAGGTCGGCCAGTAGAACCCGGCTCGGACTACTTTCTTGGATAATGCCCGAGCTCCGAGATGGTTTCCACACATGCCTTCGTGGACTTCTTCGAGGACGCTCTTTGTTTCTGAGGTCGGGACGCACCTAAGGAGGGGGTTTGAGAATCTTCTTCTGTATAATACGTCGTGAATTAGTGTATAATTCTGGGCGTCTTTCGTGAGTCTTTTAGCTTCCTTTCTTTCGGCGGGGAGAGTTCCCGACTTCGGGTAGTTGAGTATGGGGGTCATCCATCCTTGCTGTTGGTTGGATATATTTAGCGTTTCTTCCTCTCTTAGCACGGAGGGAGATTGTAAGGTTTCTTGGAGGAGACTTCTGTTGTTGCCTCCGGGCTTGGTGCTGGCAAGCTTCGAGAGAGCGGGCGTTTTGTTCCCGAGGTATGTGCTGAATCTGTATCTCTGAAAAGTGGCGTAGTTGTGCCTGTGTTTGGTCCAGGTATTTTTTCATGATGGGGTCTTTGGCCTGGTAGCTTCCATTCACTTGTGACGTGACGACCTGGGAGTCACTGAAGATTGTGATTCTCTGGGCTCCGACCTCTTCGGCTAGCTTTAGACCTGCTAGTAGGGCCTCGTATTCGGCTTGGTT
>NC_029776.3:45779689-45780541 GCF_000817695.3 Arachis duranensis | reverse complement strand
CGGGGTTCGCGGGGTTTGTTCGGCCCGATCTTCGTTATCTCCCCGCCTTCTCTTCCTGGTCTCTTCTCCTTTCTCTGCTATATATCTGTCGAGTTTTCCTTCTCTAGCTAGTTTTTCTATAACATTTTTTAGGTCGTAGCAGTCGTTAGTAGAATGACCGTAGAGCTTGTGATATTCACAGTATTCGGACCGATCTCTCCCTGCCCTCTTGTGTTTTAGTGGTCGGGGCGGTGGGATCTTTTCGGTGTGGCATACTTCTCTGTAGATGTCTACCAGGGAGACTCGGAGGGGGGTGTAGCTGTGGTACTTCCGTGGCTTGTCCGAGTTGGGTTCTTCTTTCTTCTTCTGTTCCCGATCCCGATCTCGGAATGGGTAGGTTGATTCCTTCCTAGAAGAGTCTCTTAGCTGGGAGGTTTCCTCCATGTTGATATATTTTTCTGCCCGCTCCTGCACCTCGTATAGGGAGGTCGGATATCGTTTGGATAGGGATTGGCTAAACGGTCCCTCTTTTAGGCCGTTTGCTAGTCCCATGATGGCTGCTTCAGTGGGCAAGTGTTGTATGTCCAGGCAGGCTTTGTTGAATCGCTCCATGTATTCTCGGAGAGTTTCTTGATTACCTTGTTTGATCCCGAGTAGACTGGGGGCATGTTTTGCCTTGTCCTTTTGAATAGAGAACCTTGTTAGGAATTTTTTGGTTAGGTCTTCGAAGCTGGTGATTGATCTTGGTGGCAGGTTGTCGAACCACTTCATGGCTGACTTGGTGAGAGTGGTAGGGAAGGCTTTGCACCGAATCGCGTCGGAGGCGTCGACTAGGTACATTCTGCTTCTGAAGTTGCTGAGGTGGTGACTTGG
>NC_029776.3:45771576-45778809 GCF_000817695.3 Arachis duranensis | reverse complement strand
TAGCTTTTCTTCTAATTCTCTGCGCTTTCGAGTCTCCCTTCTCAGATCTTGTTCAGTTTCTTTTTGCTTTTTTATGTCCTCTTCGAGTTGTTTCAGTCGGTTTTGTTGTGCCCGGACTGCTTCTAGAATTTCCGAGCTCTTTCTCTTTTTCGGAATTTTGTGGATCTTTGTTTGGGAGTGATGTCTTTGGGCGATTCTGTTTGTTTCCTCCTGGAGTGCGTGGTGATAGAGGGAAGTCACTCCATTAGTCTCTTCTAATAAAAAGAAATTCTTAGAATTCAATGTGAAAAGTCTGGTAGCTGATCCTGGACAACGACCCAAAATTTCAAATTATGATCCAAATGACAGAGATGAAGTTAAACGAGCTTATTTGCAAAAAGATCCTTGTTAACCAAGAGAACATGATTTTCCACAAACATATTTTGGAACTTCTCTCCGTAGATTTAATGCTGATTGGTTTGATGAATTTGGCAATTAGTTGAAATATAGTATTTTAAAAGATGATATCTTTTGTCTATGTTGCTATCTTATGAAACCTGATAGTGCGAGTGATGATGCTTTTGTAAAAGAGGACTTTTCAAATTGGAAAAAGAATGAGCGATTACAAACACATGTTGGAAATCATGATAGTGCTCATAATCAAGCTCGAAGAAAATGCGAAGCACTCATGAAGCAAAAACAACATATTGAAGTTGTTTTTCAAAAGCATTCAGACCAAGCTAAAAGAGATTACCGAACTCACTTAACAGCAACAATTGAGTGCATTAGGTTCTTATTGCGACAAGGATTGGCCTTTCGTGGTGATGATGAATCGCACAATTCAAATAATCAAGGTAATTTTTTGGAGCTTCTTGACTTTCTTGCTCAACATAATACAGAGATTGATCGTGTTTTAAAAAATGCTCGTGGAAACCTTAAGCTAGTAGCACCTAAAATTCAAAAAGATATTGTTAGAGCTGCTGCAAGTGAAACTACTAAAGTTATTATTGATGATCTTGGAGATGATTTATTTGCTGTTTTAGTTGATGAAGCTCGAGAAATTTCTGTTAAAGAGCAAATGGCTGTTTGTTTGCGGTATGTGAACAAAGAAGGGATTGTAATGGAGCGATTTCTTGGCCTTGTCCATGTTTCTAGCACAAATGCGTTGTCGTTAAAAGTAGCTTTGGAATCTTTATTAACAAAGCATAATTTAAGTTTAGCAAGAATACGTGGACAAGGTTACGATGGAGCTACTAATATGCAGGGAGAATTTAATGGCTTAAAAAGTTTGATCTTGAAAGAAAATGCTTGTGCTTTTTATGTTCATTGTTTTGCTCACCAACTTCAATTAGCACTTGTGGTTGTTGCAAAGAAATAGGTTAAAATTGCACTACTTTTTAATTTTCTTGCTAGTTTGTGCAATATTGTTGGAGCTTCTTGTAAACGTAAAGACATGCTTCGTGAAAGTCAAATGCAAAAGACAATTGTTGCATTACAAAATAGAGATGTTTCTAGTGGGCGTGGCTTAAATCAAGAAACAACATTGAAAAGGGCAGGTGATACTCGATGGGGCTCACATTATGGTACAATACTTAGCTTGATTTCTATTTTTTCTTCCGTGGTAGAAGTTCTTGAAGTTATTAAGGAAGATGGAAATAATCCTGAACAAAGAGCTTAAGCATGCCAATTATTGAATCATATTCAATCTTTTGAATTTGTATTCAATTTACATTTGATGAAAAGTATATTAGGAGTTACTAATGAGTTGTCTCAAGCTCTACAAAGAAGTGATCAAGATATTATAAATGCTATGACATTGGTTAAAGTGTCCAAGCAACGATTGCAAAGTATAAGAGACGATGGTTGGTCCTCTTTGCTCAACGAAATTTTATTATTTTGTGATAGTCACAATATTCTTGCTCCAAATATGAATGATATATTTGTAACACAAGGAAGATCAAGGCGCAAAATCCAAAAGGTCTTAAACTTGCATCATTTTCAAGTTGAATTATTTTATCAAGTGATTGATAGACAACTTCAAGAGCTTAACAATCGTTTTATAGAGGTAAATACCGAGCTACTTCTTTGTATATCTTGTTTGAATCCAAGTGACTCATTTTTTGCATTTGATAAGGAGAAGTTGCTTCGTTTAGCTGAATTTTATCCACATGAATTTTCTTCTACTCAACTTTTGGCACTTGATAGTCAACTTGAGAATTTTATATTGGATATGCGTCTTGATGATCAATTCTCAAATATAAATGGAATCATCGGACTATCTCAAAAGTTAGTTGAGACAAAAAATCATATTGTTTATCCATTGGTATTTCTTCTGTTGAAATTAGCTTTGATTCTACCTGTGGCAACAGCATCAGTTGAGAGAACATTTTCTGCTATGAATATCATAAAGAGTCGACTTCGTAATCGAATGGGAGATGAGTGGTTGAATGATTGTTTGGTTACATATATAGAAAGAGAGACATTCAATCAAGTTGATAATGAAACAATTATTCAACATTTTCAAAATACGAAAACAAGAAGAGAAGTACCTTCAAGATTTGAAGCGAAGAAAGTTAGCAGCTAATGTAATTTTTGGTTTTTTTTTGTATTCAAATAATTAATGTGCACTTTTATATTTTTAAATTTAAATTAATATATATTTTGATAATAATGTGTATTATTTTTGCCCCCTACCATAAATTTTCTGGGTCCGTCACTGTCCGTACGCACACATAGTTGTGCGCACGCACACTTGCTGAAAAACTCCAAACTCCATTTTTTCACGATTTCTCCATTTTTGCATGCTTTTTTCTCATTTCTTCAATCTATATTAGCCTTGTAAACTTGAAATCACTCAACAAACACATTAAGGCATCAAATGGAATTAAAGTGAATAAAATTTAGCAAATAAGGGCCTAAAAAACATGTTCACTTTTGAGCAATTTTTATGGAAAATTTACAAAACCAAACTATTTCATTGAATAAGTGTAGGAAAAGTTGATAAAATCCACCTAATTAAAACAAATAAATACCATAAAATGTGGATTTATCAAGAGGCCACCAAGAATTTTAAGTAAAGGCTCCTATTTTATATATATGTCACGGTAATATTTTTGTTATTAGAATGACATAGCCAAAAGCGTGATATTCTAATGATAAAGGTTTTACATAATAAATTTCTTTCTTTACTTTGTAACCTTACATGCAAAAGGGGTGTCAAAAATAAACGTAATCATTTTTTGCACATTAAATATGCCACTTTTTATGACCATTATATTTTATTAAATAAAAACTAAAAAATATTATAAAATAAGAATATTAATAGAATTTAATAAATATAAAACATATTAGTATATAGGTAAAGTATAATTTTAGTCTTTTACATTTGGATTGAATCCTAATTTATTTTTTAATGTTTCCAACTTTTTATTTCAGTTTCAAAAACCTTCAAGCATCCTATTTTGATCCTAAAAAAAATTCAAGTAGATTCAATGCTATCCTACTATTAAATTTGACATAATCAATTCGCATATTGAAGAGCTAATAATGTTTGATTTTAGTTTGTAAGTAAAATTGGTCTATCAATAATCACCAATGTAAATTTTTTTTTAATTTTGGAGCGTTAATGATTGAGTGTTAGGATTTGAAATTTTGCATAAGAAGAAAATTGAGGAGAAGAAGTATTAAAAGATGGTCTAGTTTTTTTTTTTTAATACATGGAAGAATGTATGACTTGACTAATAACGTTACGTCACTCGCTTTGTTAACTATTCATGTGAAATTTAATAATAGGACAACATTGAACCCATTTAAAACATTTTAGGATAGAAATAAGACGTTTGAAACGTTAGGGACCAAATTAAGATCTAACCTTAATTAAGATTGAGAACCAAAATAGTACTTTATCCTAATATATAATTGCATAAGTATCCTTCAATATACAATATTTTAAAAATGTGTCAAACTCCTCTAAAATGATAGTGTTAATAAAGTAATAGAGTAATATTTTAATCCCGCTAGAATTAAGATAGTGAGATTCAAAAATAATAAATATTACAAATTCAAAATGATTAAAACATTATTTTATCACTTTACTAATATTCTCACTTTATATATAAATACATAAAAATATAAATCTTTTTGTTCATTAATATATTTTTTATGCAGTAAAATGTTTATAATATCAACAAATTTATATTAAAATGTTATTTTTGACTACAGAACGTAAATATAAAAATAATTAAATTATTTAATATTATTTGATAAATAATTAAATTATTTTATTAAAAATAAACACTTTTAAACAAATTTTTTGAATTTTTTATTTATATTTAAAAGAAATAAAAATAAAAAATAAATGTATTTTTTTAAAATGTCAGTAAAATTTACTTTTACAGAGAGAAAAAACTATAAGATGACATGAAAATTTAAATTACCGAAGTCTAGTTTGTTATAACCCAATCATGATAGTTTAAGAAGAAAATCTATAAAATTTATATCATCTAATCGTCAATTGTTAATCCAACTTAATCAAGTTGAGGTGAGTCAAAAATTCACGCATAAGTCAAATCAAGCTTCAAACTTCTACCAATATTTTTAAAAAATAAAAATAAAAAATACTATTTATAAAAATACTTAATCAATCTATAATTTCTAATTTTTCTAAGTGAATATAAAAAAGTTTTGCTTTTCTTACTAATATTCCGACCAATTAATGCTATGTCACTTTATACGCGAAAGTCATTTGACATTATCCTTATCCTATAGAATGAATGGAAAGAAATCAGAACTGTCTTCTTTTTTTGTCTTTTTCAGGTATTATTGGGCTTTTAATCCGTCTTTGAAAACTCTCAGATCCATTTAATACAATGCACGTTTTTATTGGGCTGATCTGCAGGAAGCTAATTACGGGTGTTACCCATCGGTGACACAAGCTTTGAGAAAGCAGCTATATTAATAGGCCACGTGTCCTTCCTTCGTCAACGCCCCCAGCTTCTGCCATGCCCCAATTTTCCCTTTACAAGTCTTCCACTAAATTTGACTCTGGTTGTGGTTGGCCTGCTTTCTTTGAGGGTTTATCTGGTACCATCAATCGCTCAGTGAGTTTTTTTTCTTATTCAATATTTGAATTTTTATCTCTCTTTTTTTTTTCTTTGCCAACATTGTTTGAATAAACCACTTTCAGCCGACCCAGATGTGAGGAGGACTGAAATAACTTGTGCAGCATGTGGTGGCCATTTGGGTCATGTTTTTAAAGGAGAGGATTCAAGTCCTCATGGAGGAATATAGAATCATTTATGTGTACTCTCATGTAGTGTGTGTGAGTGAGTTGTGTGAGTATGTAATACATGGGTGTATAGATGTAATGTCTAGAATTGGGGGTTGTCCAATTCACTTGACCAAAAAAAAAAACACCTACTGATGAACTCCATTGTGTTAATAGTGTTTCCGTTAAGTTTATTCCATCTAATTCTACTGCTTAACCATTATGGCCTGTGTTGAAAATTGAGGCACTAATAAAATCCCTTTCTCTTTCTTAGCAAAATCTATTTATATCCCTTTCTGTTTGTAGCATAAATATAGACTTCTGCAAGACACTGCAAAGAAAGGATAGTCGATCAATTTCTTTTGTTTGGTGGTGTGCCGATACAATAGTTTTTTTCTTGGTGTGGAACAGGACTTGATTGAAAGACAATGTTTCTTAATCATCTAAACCTTGCACCCACCCCATATTGGTGCCTATTCCATTACTTTAAGATCTTATTGTTTAATGTTTATGTGGCCTTCAACTTTGACACCTACACCTAAACTACTTTATTTTACCTTTGATCTTCTATAGTGTCTTATAAACACTCCACTTTTAGATGCAAATTTATGATGAATACAAAATATCAACACGGTTCCTTGTGTTTGGCCCCTCAACAATTTCTTCAAAACATAGTAACAATTATATCAAATCACCTAAGAACAACAGAGCAACTAGAATAAAAGCATAATCCTAAGCACTAAATCTAAATCAATAATGCCAAAATAGTTTCTTCTTAATCATCTTTCTGTTATATTCAAATTAGAATCAACCTTTATAAAGGGATCTCATATGGAGTCCCATTTCCACAAGTTCAATCTCAACCAGTTTCAATTGAAATATTGAATCATTCTTACAAACAAATTCAATTCTTTTCCTGTGTGCACCAGTGTCTAAACAACATCAAAGTGGTGCCATGAAGAGTAGAAAAAGGAAGTACATTACATAAATGACCTTCATTATTGCCAGCTAAAAATTCTCTTGCCTTTGTTTATCTTCTTCTTCTTCTCAAAACATTCCTTTAGAGCTTGAACTTCTGTATGTCAAAAACTCAACAATTTACTTACAAGCATTGATTTGCAATATAGAGCTTCTAAAGAAAAAAAAAGTAAGTAACATTCAACAGAATAACAAAAAAGCTGCGTGTAAAAGAATCAAATCATCGAGAAGTGATTGAAATTGAAGAAACATACCTGGCTGGCATTCTTTCCAATTCCTGTTTGTTCGAACAACGCAATCCTGAAATATAATAAACAAAAAACAACTCGAACGAGTGCGATCGATTCCAATTCAAAGATGAGAGTAACACAAGAATTTTCACCTGCATTAAAAAGTAGAGAGCAGAACACTCGTTGAGCTGCTTAACGTTCTCATCATCGTCGTCGGCGTGACTTTTGTGAAGCGGCGGCGCCGCCGCAGCCACCGGTTTCCCTCCGCTAGGGTTTAACTGTTGGTGATCCATTCGCGTTTGAAGCTGCAAAAATAAAATAACCCTACAAACAACAAACAACAACAACAACAAAGCCTTGTCCCACTAAGTGGGGTCGGCTACATGAATCAAACGACACCATTGTGCTCTATCATGTATCATGTCTACAGAGAGACCGTTTACATGTAGATCTCGTTTGACCACCTCATGGATGGTCTTCTTAGGTCTTCCTCTGCCTTTCGCCCTTTGTCCATCTTCCATCTCATCTACCCTCCTGACTGGATGTTCTATCGGTCTTCTTCTCACATGTCCAAACCACCTGAGACGCGATTCAACCATCTTTTCCACAATGGGTGCTACTCCAACTCTCTCCCTTATATCTTCATTCCTTATTTTATCCAATCGCGTATGACCACTCATCCATCTCAACATCTTCATCTCTGCCACACTCAGCTTATGTTCGTGCTCCCCTTTAGCCGCCCAACACTCCGTACCATAAAGCATAGCCGGTCTTATAGCG
>NC_029776.3:45769671-45770835 GCF_000817695.3 Arachis duranensis | reverse complement strand
GTGCTCTTTCTCCACTCATCAGGCATCTTCTTTGACCTTAAAATCTCATTAAAAAGCTTGGTTAACCAATTGATGACTTTTTCTCCAAGACCCTTCCAAACCTCAATCGGGATATTATCAGGTCCTACTGCCCTGCCATTTTTCATCTGCTTTAGAGCTTCTTTTACCTCGAAGTCTCGAATCCTTCGATAGTAGTCAAAGTTTTGATCTTCTTCCCTTGTACATAATCGACCAAGGCTCGGAAGAGTCTTATGTCCCTCATTAAATAACTCGTAGAAGTAGCTCTTCCACCTTTCATTAATCTTCTCCTCTTGAGCCAACACCTCTCCATCCTTATCCTTTATGCACTTAACCTGATCCAAATCTCTCGTTCTTCTTTCCTGGCTCTTTGCGATTCTTTATATACATTTTTCTCCTTCTTTTGTGCCCAAAGACTGGTAGAGACCCTCATATGCTCTTGTTGTTGCTTCACTTACAGCCACTTTTGTCTATTTCTTAGCCGCCTTATATTTTTCCCAGCTATCTGCATTGCGGCATAAAGACCACTCTTTAAAGCATTCCCTTTTTATCTTTATCTTTTCTTGTATACTCGCATTCCACCACCAGGACTCCTTGTCTCTTGGTCCTATTCCTTTAGATTCACCAAAACTTTCTTTCGCTGTTCTTCTAATAACTTCTACCATCTCCCTCCACATCTCTTCCGCGCTTCCATTCCCATCCCACTTTGCCTCTTCTCCTACCCGTCTTAGGAAGCTTTTTTGTTCCTCACCTTTCATCCGCCACCACCTCGTCCTTGGGTTCTTCGTATGATGTCTTTTCCTCAACTTTTGCTCAATGCGAAAATCCATGACGAGCACCCTATGTTGTGTTGTCAAACTCTCTCCCGGAATAATTTTACAGTTAATGCAAAATTTCCAGTCGACTCTCCTCAACAAGAAGAAGTCGATTTGAGAGCTTGTCATGCCACTTTTATAGGTTATAAGACGTTCGTCTCTCTTTTTAAAACATGTATTTGCGATGAGAAGATCAAAGGTTGAGGAAAAGTCCAAAATAGTTTTACCCTCGCCATTGACTACCCCGAAACCATGGCCTCTGTGAATACTCCCATATCCAGTCACTTCTCTCCCAACATGGCCATTTAAATCTCCTCCTAAGAAAATCTTA
>NC_029776.3:45763277-45768277 GCF_000817695.3 Arachis duranensis | reverse complement strand
ACAATTAGATCTTCATAACCTTTTTGAAATTGGAAAATATTGGGCATTTTTAAAACTGATGACTTCACTATAAAGTGATGTATGACATTTCTCAAGATCATAATAAAATTGCTGACCTTGGTACGACGAATCACTTCTCAAATTTATATATAAAATGAAAATTTTGATCGTCTAAATTTGTCCAGTTTTGCTTTTTTATCTACTCTAGGAAACAAAAATTTGAATAATATTACATGTATAAGTTTTTTTTAACTAAATCTAACTAAGTTTATCTGTTACCAAGATACTCTTAAAAAAATACATGTGTATACGCACTCTATTAGCGCACAATTAGAACATGCATTGCATTTTTCGCACTTTTTATAGCACACAAATTTTGATTAAAGAGAACACAAATTTTGAAGCATAGAATACAAATTTTTGAAGTATAGTACACTAAATTTTGTACATAACATATAACACATAAATTTTTACATATAGCATACAAATTTTTGAAACGTAGCAAATAAATTCAAAATATAGCATACAAAATTTTGCACAAACTTATTGATATAGTTAGGGGTGGTCATATTTCAGTTTTTTCACATACACACACACACACACACAAAAGTTTGAGGGAGAAGCTCAGTTTTGGTGGCAAGGAGCTTGTCGTTTATTGCAACAAGGTGATGTTGCAGTTAGTTGGGATGCCTTTCGAGTGGAGTTCTATAAGAAGTATTTTCCGAACTCGGTTAGGGCAGCGAAGGAGTTGGACCTGCTACAGCTGAAGTAAGGTTCTATGATGTGGCGGAATACACTAGTAAGTTTGAGGAGTTATGTCGGTTCTCAATGGTTTGTCAAGGTGCTCCAGAGAGGTATGAGGAGTGAAAGTGTATTAAGTACGAGGGTGGACTTCGGAGTGAAATTTTGACTGGTGTGGGGCCTATGGAGGTCCGAATCTTCTCCGAGTTGGTGAATAAGAGTAGAGTTGTGGAGGAGTGCTTAAGGAAGGCCGTTGTGGAAAAGAATGACTATGGGGAGTTCTATAGTAATGGTCAAGATAGAGATTTCGCACCAAAAGGCCAAAGCTTTAAGAGGAGTGGTCATGCACCACAATACTCACAAGACTGCAATGACTACCGAAAAGGTGACCATCACAAATGACATGGCAAAGGAAAGCAGGCAGGGATTCAGCAAGAGGACTTGAGATGCCCGAAATGCAAAAGATACCATCCGAAAACGTCGTGCATGGCTGGGCTAGGATTATGCTACCACTACGGATTTCCTGGGCATGTCTCTAGACATTGTCCCAACAGGAAGAACCAGGATGCGAGTCGGTCTTAATGACAAAGTTGAGAATCTCTAATATGAGGTAATTATGAAATGGGTAACCAAATTCTAATTGCATTGTATGATATTGAAACACCGCATTTATCCATAGTTTGTAATGGAGATAGGGATTTAAAAATGAAAATGTCAAATTTAGTGTCACATCTAGGATTAAATTTAATAGTGCCGCGTAGATTATGGCCGTTAGAGTTGGCAGAACTTAAGAAGATTTTTGGTTGATATGGGCGGATGATCAAATTCTTAAAGGCAAGCGAATCAAAGTAACGTTGTGGAAGCACAGTGATCTTAATAGCGATGTGAGATTTTATATGAATGAGAGTACTAATAAAATCCTTGTGACCTGATCTGTCTCTTCTTTTGTTAGTTGCATTGAGGTTCTTTGTTCCAAATTCTTTCTTGGAAAAAATTTGAATGTTCCCAATTCTATTTCTCATTTTCATATATCCTTGCATGAAACTTTCACTCATTGATGTGAGTCTGAACTCGTTTTGAACCAATCATATGAACCTTCGACCCTTGAGGGATCACTGTTGAGTTGAGTTGCCTCTATTCACGAACTCAAAATTCTTCTAAAGCCAACAGGGATATGTTACAAGTCAATGAGCTTTTTGTTTCCGCTAAGGGTTCTTAATTTGAAAATTTCTTTTGAGATTTACTTTAGTTCTCTTTTTGGTGCATTTCGCTATTTTCCATGACCTCATTTGATCGTAACACAGAGCATCTTCCCGACTTCTGGTGGATGTATTTGAGTTGTTTTCTTTTGGGTTTGGTATCCCTTCGAATAAACTCAAACCTATTTTGGCATTGTGTGCGATTCCTTGACGCAGCCATTGAAACGTTAGTTCCATAGAGCATGATTTATGGACACGGAAGGTGAAACCTATAAGTATACGCCGTTGCTAGAAGTTGTGAAATGGTGATTTTGCGGAAAAAAATTCGGATTGATCTAAGTCTAAAGTGGATGGTAATAAAGTTGCAAGGGTTTGATGCTCCGTTGTATTGATATGGGACTGGAGAGCTAAGTGTGGCTGGGTTCCGACTTGTGCTGAGAGATATCGCAGAAAAAAAGTTTTGCTGGTTAAGATCGCTTTGAGTCGAGCTAGAGTGAAGGAACACATATAGGATCTTGATTCTAATATGAGAAAGGACTATCCTCAGTATTGAGACAAGGTGACTTTTGGTTAACATAGAGAACTAGCTAGATTTTTGGTGACTAATAATCAGAGTGATGCAGCGAAAGCCGGTTGAAACGTTCAATTTGAATTAGGTTTTTGGAACCGGAAAGAGCATTGGTAGCGTGGAGTTATCAGTTGCATTCTATAAAGAATGAGAATAGGTTATCTAAGTCGCAAAAGCTTACTATGGGTATTAAGGAAGTTTCATTAATTAAGATTGGTGGACGAAATTGTGATCATCAACAATGGCTCCAAAGACTTGGTGCTCTCAAACATAAATCACACTTTGTCACAACTCCGCACAACTAACCAGCAAGTGTACTGGGTCGTCCAAGTAATACCTTACGTGAGCAAGGGTCGATCCCACAGAGATTGTTGGTATGAAGCAAGCTATGGTCATCTTGTAAACTCAGTCAGGCGGATAATAATTGGTTATGGGAAATATAAAGAGATACTTGCTTAAATAATAAAGGATAGAAATACTTATGTAAATTCATCGGTAGGAATTTCAGATAAGTGCATGGAGATCCTATGTTCCTTCTGAATCTCTGTTTTTCTACTTCTTCCTTCCAGTTTTTTATCACTCCTTTCTATGGCAAGCTGTATGTAGGGCATCACCGTTGTCAATGGCTACATCCCATCCTCTCAGTGAAAATGGTCCAAATGCTCTCTCACAGCACGGCTAATCATCTGTCGGTTCTCAATCAGGTTGGAATAGAATCCCGTGATTCTTTTGCGTCTGTCACTAACGCCTAGCCTTCAGGAGTTTGAAGCTCGTCACAGTCATTCAATCCCGGAATCCTACTCGGAATACCACAGACAAGGTTAGACTTTCCGAATTCCCATGAATGCCGCCATCAATTTTAGCTTATACCACGAAGATTCTGATCAAGGAATCCAAGAGATATGCGCCCGGTCTAAGGTAGAACGGAAGTGGTTGTCAGTCACGCGCGTTCATAGGTGAGAATGATGATGAGTGTCACGGATCATCACATTCATCAAGTTGAAGTGCAACGAATATCTTAGAATAAGAATAAGTCGAATTGAATAGAAAATACTAGTACTTGCATTGAAACTTGAGGTACATCAGAGCTCCACACCCTTAATCTATGGTGTGTAGAAACTCCACCGTTGAAAATACATAAGTGATGAAAGTTCAGGCATGGCCGAATGGCCAGCCCCCAAACGTGGTCACCGGATCAAAACTACAATCCAGGATGAAAATATAATAGTAAAAAGTCCTATTTATACTAGACTAGCTACTAGGGTTTACAGAAGTAAGTAATTGATGCATAAATTTACTTCCGTGCCCCACTTGGTGTGTGCTTGGGCTGAGCTTGATCTATCCATGAGTTGAGGCTTCTCTTGGAGTTGAACGCCAAGTTGTAACGTGTTTTGGGTATTCAACTCTGGTTCGTGACGTGTTTCTGGCGTTTGACTCTAGAATGCAGCATGGAACTGGCGTTGAGCGCCAGTTTACATCATCTAATTACGAATAAAGTATGGACTATTATATATTTCTGGAAAGCTCTGGATGTCTACTTTCCAACGCTATTGAGAACGCGCCATTTGGAGTTCTGTAGCTCCAGAAAATCCATTTCGAGTGTAGGGAGGTCAGAATCCAACAGCATCAGCAGTCCTTTGTCAGCCTCCTATCAGAGTTTTGCTCAGATCTCTCAACTTCAGCCAGAAAATACCTGAAATCACAAAAAAACACACAAAATCATAGTAATGTCCAGAAATATGAATTTAACATAAAAACCAATGAAAACATCCCTAAAAGTAACTAGATCATACTAAAAACGACCTAAAAACAATGCCAAAAAGCGTATAAATTATCCGCTCATCACAACACCAAACTTAAATTTTTGCTTGTCCCCAAGCAACTGAAAATCAATTAGGATAAAAAGAAGAGAATATACTATGAATCCCAAAATATCAATGAATATTAGTTCTAATTAGATGAGCGGGACTTGTAGCTTTTTGCTTCTAAACAGTTTTGGCATCTCACTTTTTCCTTTGAAGTTTAGAATGATTGGCATCTCACTTTTATGAGTGTTGGCCGTGGCTCTAAGCATTTTGTTTTCCAGTATTACCACCGGATACATAAATGCCACAGACACATGACTGGGTGAACCTTTTCAGATTGTGACTGCTCTTAAGCACACTCTTTTTGTTTTGGATCATGACTTTAACCACTCAGTCTCAAGCTTTTCACTTGGACCTGCATGCCACAAGCACATTGTTAGGGACAGCTTGATTTAGCCGCTTAGGCCTGGATTTTATTTTCTTGGGCCCGCTCAAAGCCTTGGATCCTTTTTACCCTTTCCTTTTGGTTTTACGGGCTATTGGCTTTTTCTACTTGCTTTTTCTTTTTCTTTCTTTTTTTTTTGCCAATATTTTTTTTGCAAGTTTTTGTTTTTCACTGCTTTTTCTTGCTTCAAGAATCAATTTCATGATTTTTCAGATCATCAATAACATTTCTCTTTGTTCATC
>NC_029776.3:45759923-45763073 GCF_000817695.3 Arachis duranensis | reverse complement strand
TGAGTTAAAAACATTTTTCATTTAAGAGAGGTGAAGGATTTATGGAATTTATTCATAACTTTAAGACATAGTTACTAAATACTAATGATCATGTAATAAAGACACAAAACATAGATAAACGTGAAGCATAAAAATCGAAAAACAGAGAATTACGAACAAGGAAGTTAAGGAATGAGTCCACCTTAGTGAGGGTGGCGTCTTTTTGAGGGACCAATGGTGCTTTTTGAGCTCCTTTATGTCTCTTCCTTGCCTCTTTTGCTTGATCCCTAGTGATTTTGGTGCTCTTATCCTTATTTGCTCCCAATAGTTGTGTGGAGGAAAATGTATCCCCTGAGGTATCTCAGGGATTTCTTGATGAGGGAATTCCTCATGCTCTCTTGATGTGCAGTCAAATGCTCTTCTACTGAGTTATGGACCCTATGAGATGAATCTCTCCATCTCCCATAACTCAGAGGTAGAATTTGTCTTCCCTTTTCTTCTTCTTTTTTTTTGATATTTCTCTGGCCTTAGGTGCCACAATGGTTATGGAAAAACAAAAAGCTATGCTTTTACCATACCAAACTTAAAATATTGCTCGCCCTTGAGCAAAAGAAAAAAGAATAGAAGAAGAAGAAGATATGGAGGAGATGGAGGGATGTGAGTATTCGGCTATATGGGTGGGATTTGGTGGGAAAGAGATTTTGAATTTTGAAGGTAGGTGGGGTGTATAGGGAAGAGTGGATGGATGTGAATGGTGAGTGGAAAACAGAAGGGATGACCGTGAATGGAGAGGGTGAGGGTGAGGTAGGTGGGGATCCTGTGGGGTCCACAGATCCTGAGGTGTCAAGGATTTACATCCCTGCACCAATTAGGCATGTAAAATGCCTTTCCATGCAATTTTGGCGTTTAAACACCGAAGTGATGCATGTTCTGGGCATTCAACGCCCATGTGCAGCATGTTTCTGGCATTGAACGCCAGTTTCATGCTTGTTTTTGGCGTTCAGCGCCATCTCTCCTCAGGGTGCATTCCTGGCGTTTGAACGCCGGGATGTTGCTTGTTTCTGGCGTTCAGCGCCAGATCCATGCTCTGTTCTAGCGTTGAACGCCAGCCAGATGCTCCTTACTGGCGTTTAAACGCCAGTAAATCCTTCCTCCAGGGTGTGATTTTTCGTCTGCTATTTTTTGATCCTGTTTTTAATTTTAATATTTTTTTTGTGACTCCACATGATCATGACCCTAATAAAACATAAAAGAACAATGAAAATAAAATAAAATTAGATAAATAAAAATTGGGTTGCCTCCCAATAAGCGCTTCTTTAATGTCACTAGCTTGATAGTGGGCTCTCATGGAGCCTCACAGAAGTTCAGAGCATGATGAAGGCCTCCCAACACTAAACTTAGAGTTTGAATGTGGGGTCTTCTCAACACCAAACTTAGAGTTTGGTTGTGGCCCCCCAACACCAAACTTAGAGTTTGATTGTGGGGGCTCTGTTTGACTCTGTACTAAGAGAAGCTTACTGTGCCTCTTTTCCATGTTTACAGAAGAACACCCTTGGGTCTTAAACACAAGGTAGTCCCTATTCAATTAAAGGACTAGCTCTCCTCTGTCAACATCAATCACAGCTCCTGCTGTGGCTAGGAAAGGTCTTCCAAGGATGATGCATTCATCATCCTCCTTCCTAGTGTCTAAGATTATGAAATCAGCAGGGATGTAAAGGCCTTCAACCTTCATTACCACGTCCTCTACCAATCCATAAGCTTGTCTTACTGACTTGTCTGCCATTTGTAATGAGAATATGGCAGGCTGTACCTCAATGATCCCTAGTTTCTCCATTACAGAGAGTGGCATAAGATTTATGCTTGACCCCAGGTCACATAGAGCCTTGTTAAAGGTCATGGTGCCTATGGTACAGGGTATTAAGAATTTGCCAGGATCTTGTCTCTTTTGAGGTAATGTTTGCTGAACCCATGTATCTAGTTCACTAATGAGCAAGGGAGGTTCACCTTCCCAAGTCNNNNATTTGGCATTCAGCTTCATGATGGCTCCTAGATATTGAGCAACTTGCTCTCTAGTTACATTTTCATCCTCTTCAGAGGAAGAATAGTCTTCAGAGCTCATGAATGGCAGAAGGAGGTTTAATGAAATCTCTATGGTCTCTATATGAGCCTCAGATTCCTTTAGGTCCTAAATAGGGGACTCCTTCTTGCTCAGAGGACGTCCCAGGAGGTCTTCCTCACTAGGATTTTCGTCCTTTCCTCCCTTTCTGCATTCGGCCATATTGACTATATCAATGACCTTGCACTCTCCCTTTGGATTCTCTTCTGTATTGCTTGGGAGAGTACTAAGAGGAGTTTCAGTTACTTCCTTACTCAGTTGGCCCACTTGTGCCTCCAAATTTCTGATGGAGGACCTTGTTTCACTCATGAAACTTAAAGTGGCCTTAGACAGATCAGAGACTATATTTGCTAAATTAGAGGAGCTCTGCTCAGAATTCTCTATCTGTTGCTGAGAAGATGATGGAAAAGGCTTGCTATTGCTAAACCTGTTTCTTCCACCATTATTAAAGCCTTGTTGAGGCTTTTGTTGATCCTTCCATGAGAAATTTGGATGATTTCTCCATGATGAATTATAGGTGTTTCCATAAGGTTCACCCATGTAATTTACCTCTGCCATTGTAGGGTTCTCAGGATCATAAGCTTCTTCTTCAGGAGATGCCTTTTTAGTACTGTTGGATGCATTTGACCATCCATTCAGACTTTGAGAAATCATGTTGACTTGCTGAGTCAACACTTTGTTCTGAGCCAATGTGGCATTCAGAGCATCAATTTCAAGAACTCCCTTCCTCTGAGGCGTCCCATTATTCACGGAATTCCTCTCAGAAGTGTACATGAATTGGTTATTTGCAACCATGTCAATAAGTTCCTGAGCTTTTGCAGGCATTTTCTTTAGGTGAATGGATCCACCTGCAGAGTGGTCCAATGACATCTTGGAAAACTCAGATAGACCATAATAGAATATATCTAATATGGTCCACTCTGAAAACATGTCAGAAGGGCACTTTTTGTTCATCTGCTTATATCTTTCCCAAGCTTCATAGAGGGATTCACCATCTTTTTGCTTAAAGGTCTGAACATCCACTCTAAGCTTGCTCAGCTTTTGAGGAGGAAAGA
>NC_029776.3:45757343-45759792 GCF_000817695.3 Arachis duranensis | reverse complement strand
AACCATGTTCTAGCTCTGTCTCTTACAGCAAAAGGGAAAAGCATGAGCCTGTAAACTTCAGGATCTACTCCATTCGTCTTAACAGTCTCACAAATCTGCAAGAACTCAGTTAAAAACTGGTAAGGATCTTCAGATGGAAGTCCATGAAACTTGCAGTTCTATTGCATTAAAGCAACTAATTGAGGTTTCAGCTCAAAATTGTTTGTTCCAATGGTAGAAATTGAGATGCTTCTTCCATCAAACTTGGACGTTGGTTTAGTGAAATCATCAAGCATCCTCCTTGCATTATTGTTGTTGGGTTCGGCTGCCATCTCCTTCTCTTGTTCAAAAATTTCAGAAAGGTTGCCTCTGGATTGTTGTAATTTAGCTTCTCTTAGTTTCCTCTTCAGATTCCTTTCAGGTTCTGGATTAGCTCCAATAAAGATGCCTTTTTCCTTATTCCTGCTCATATGAAAGAGAAGAGAAAAAGAAAAAGGAAGAGGAATCCTCTATATCTGGACAAAGAGGATCCTTATTATTAGTAGAAGAAGAAAGGAATAAGAGTGGAGAATCCAATCACAAGGGTGAGGATAGAGGCAGTGATTGGAGATGAAGAGAGGTTAAGAGAAGTGTTAGTAAATAAATAAATAAATAAATAGAAGAAGAGAAGAGAGAGAGAATTCGAAAATTAATTTTGAAAAGGAGTTAGTGATTTTCGAAAATTAAAGATGAGATAGAATTGAAATTAAAATTTAAAATAATCAATTAATTTAAAAAGAATTTTGAAAAAGGAATGAGATATTTTTGAAAATTAGAGAGGGAGAAGTAGTTAGGTGGTTTTGAAAAAGATAAGAAACAAACAAAAAGTCAAATAGTTAGTTGAAAAAGATATGAAAATCAAATTTGAAAAGATAAGAAGATAAGAAGTTAGAAAAGATATTTTAAAATCAAATTTTTGAAAAAGATAAAATTAAAAGATAAGATAAGAAGATATGATAAAAAGATAGTTTTGAAAAAGATATTTTGAAAAGATATGATTAAAAAGATATTTTGAAAAAGATTTGATTTTTAAAATTAAAATTTGATTACTTAACTAACAAGAAACTAAAAGATATGATTCTAGAATTAAAAGATTGAACCTTTCTTAACAAGAAAGTAACAAACTTCAAATTTTTGAATCAATTATATTACTTGTTAGTATAATTTTCGAAAATCAAGATAAAATTAAGAAAATGATTTTTTTGAAAAATATTTAAAAAGATTTTCGAAAATTAAATAAAAAATAAAAAAAGATTTAATTTTTGAAAAAGATTTTGAAAAGATAAGATTTTTAAAATTGAAAATTTGACTTGACTCATCAGAAACAATTAATTTTAAAATTTTTTGACTAAGTCAACTCAAATTTTTGAAAATTAGGAGAGAAATAAGGAAAATATATTTTTTGATTTTTGAAATTTTAATTATGAGAGAGAGAGAAAAACACAATTATGACCAAAAACATGAAAATTTTGGATCAAAACATATGATGCATGCAAGAACACTATGAATGTCAAGATGAACGCCAAGAACACTTTGAAGATCATGATGAACATCAAGAACATATTTTTGAAAAATTTTTTATGCAAAGAAAACATGCAAGACACCAAACTTAGAAATCTTTAATGCATGGACACTATGAATGCAAAAATACATATGAAAAACAATAAAATACACAAAACAAGAAAACATCAAGATCAAACAAGAAGACTTACCAAAAATAACTTGAAGATCATGAAGAACACCATGAATGCATGAATTTTTCGAAAAATGCATAATAATTTTTTAAAACATGCAATTGACACCAAACTTAAAAATTGACTCAAAATTCAAACAAGAAACAAAAAATATTTTTTATTTTTATGATTTTATGATTTTTTTGTATTTTTATTATTTTTTTCGAAAATAATTTTTGGGAAAAACGAAAACAAAGAAAAATTTTGAAAAATTTTTGAAAACTTTTTTGAAAAGAAAATTACCTAATCTGAGCAACAAGATGAACCTTAGTTGTCCATACTCGAACAATCCCTGGCAACGGCGCCAAAAACTTGGTGGACGAAATTGTGATCATCAACAATGGCTCCAAAGACTTGGTGCTCTCAAACATAAATCACACTTTGTCACAACTCCGCACAACTAACCAGCAAGTGTACTGGGTCGTCCAAGTAATACCTTACGTGAGTAAGGGTCGATCCCACAGAGATTATTGGTATGAAGCAAGTGATGAGCGGATAATTTGTATGCTTTTTGGCATTGTTTTAAGTATGTTTTTAGTATGATTTAGTTAGTTTTTAGTATATTTTTATTATTTTTTAGTTAAAATTCACTTTTCTGGACTTTACTATGAGTTTGTGTGTTTTTCTGTGATTTCAGGTATTTTCTGGCTGAAATTGAGGGTCCTGAGCAAAAATCTGATTCCGAGACCAAAAAGGAC
>NC_029776.3:45756349-45757218 GCF_000817695.3 Arachis duranensis | reverse complement strand
AATTGGCACGCTCTCAACGGCGTTGGAAAGTAGACATCCTGGGCTTTCCAGCAATATATAATAGTCCATACTTTGCCCAAGATTTGATGGCCCAAACCGGCGCTCAAAGTCACCTACAGAAATTCCAGCGTTAAACGCCGGAACTGGCATATAATTTGGAGTTAAACGCCCAAACTGGCATGAGAACTGGCGTTTAACTCCAGAAAGGGTCTCTACACGAAATTCCTTCATTGCTCAGCCCAAGCACACACCAAGTGGGCCCGGAAGTGGATTTTTCTGTCATTTACTCATTTCTGTAAACCTTAGGCTACTAGTTTGACCCAGAAGTGGATTTTTTTCGTCATTTACTCATTTCTGTATACCCTAGGCTACTAGTTTACTATTTAAACAACTTTTAGAGATTTATCTTGTACATTATGACCTTATGACAGTTTTACACGTTTTCTTCCACGGCATGAGTCTCTAAACCCCATGGTTGGGGGTGAGGAGCTCTGCTGTGTCCTGATGGATTAATGCAAATACTACTGTTTCTTATTCAATCATGCTTGCTTCCATTCTAAGATAATACTTGTTCTTAATCCGGATGAATGTGATGATCTGTGACAATCATCATCATTCTCAACCATGAATGTGTGCCTGACAACCACCTCCGTTCTACCTTAGATTAAGTAGTTATCTCTTGGGTTCTTTAACCGGAATCTTCGTGGTATAAGCTAGACTGATAGCGGCATTCAAGAGAATCCGGAAGGTCTAAACCTTGTCTGTGGTATTCTGAGTAGGATTCAATGATTGAATGACCGTGACGTGCTTCAATCTCCTGAAGGCGGGGCGTTAGTGACAGACGCAAAAGAATCACTGGATTCTATTCC
>NC_029776.3:45755625-45756213 GCF_000817695.3 Arachis duranensis | reverse complement strand
GTTTTTCTCTTTCCTCTTTTCAAAATCAAATCTTTTTCAAAATAATTTTCAATCATATCTTTTTAATTGCTATTTTCAAAATCTTTTTGGTTAACTAATTGATTCAGTTCTCAATTTGCTTTGATCTTGTTTGCTTTTTAATTTTCGAATTTTTTCTTTAATTTTCTTTTGTTTTATTTAATTTTTTTCGTAAATTCAAAAAAAAAAACAAAAAAAAAAAACAAAATTTATCTCTTTGCAATCATTATCATTTCCCTTTTGTCCATCATGGACTTAAGTGGGATCAATCAGTCCAAAAGGACTCTGGGATCATATGCTAACCCCATTACAGCTGCTTATGGGAGTAGCATCTGTACACCTCCCATCAAAGCAAGCAGCTTTGAACTAAATCCTCAACTCATTATCATAGTGCAGCAAAATTGCCAGTATTCCGGTCTTCCACAGGAAGAACCTACTGAGTTTCTGGCACAGTTTTTACAAATTGCTGACATAGTACATGATAAAGAAGTTGATCAGGATGTCTACAGACTATTACTGTTTCCATTTGCTGTAAAAGATCAAGCTAAAAGGTGGTTGAATAACCAACCT
>NC_029776.3:45754359-45755057 GCF_000817695.3 Arachis duranensis | reverse complement strand
ACTCAGCTGGTGGATCTATACACATGAGGAGGACAATTGAAGAAGCTCAAGAGCTCATAGACACTGTTGCTAGAAACCAATATTTGTACTCTAGCAATGAGTTCTCTCCAAAAGAGGAGGTCATGGCAGTAGTCACTGACCCTAGTCCTCAAGAACAGATAATTGAGCTTAATCAACAATTGCTCCTGATGACAGAACAGTTAGCAGACTTTAAAGAGATGCTCCTTGAAACTAAAGTTGCTAACAAGAGCATAGAACTGCAGTTAAATCAAGCAAAACAGCAATTATCTAAACAGATAACAGAGGAATGTCAGGCAGTTCAATTGAGGAGTGGGAAGACCCTGAATAACACTGCTCAAAAGAGTAAAAAGCCAAACAAGGAACAGTTGACAGAGGACAACCAAACCACTGTTCAAAATCCCTCTGAGGACAGTAAGAGCCCAGAGAGGAATGTCATTGGCGTTCAAACGCCAGAAAGGGAAGGAAAACTGGCGTTAAACGCCCATTCCTTGCCCAGTTCTGGCGTTCAAACGCCAGAAAAGGGGGAAAAGCTGGCGTTTAACGCCCAATTTCCACTCAATCCTGGCGTTCAAACGCCTAGGGAGAATCAGACACCTGAGAGTGCTGACAGTAATCCCTCTAACAAGGCTTCTTCAACCAATTCTGTAAGGAATAAACCTGCAGCATCTAAGGTTGAA
>NC_029776.3:45739587-45739972 GCF_000817695.3 Arachis duranensis | reverse complement strand
CAGCTAAAGATAGTAAAGAAGCGCTTGCTGGGAGGCAACCCAGTCATTAGGAGGTTATATGATTAGTTCCTACAGAGGCAATTATCAAAAATGAAGGAATTCATAGAGTTACAGAAGGATTCAGCTCAAAAAGCAGAGAAAATGAGCTTACTGGCGAAAAAACGCCAGTAAGGGGCATTTTGGGCGTTAAACGCCAGAATGGGTACCATTCTGGGCGTTTAACGTCAGGAATGGTGCCATTTTGGGCGTTAAACGCCAGAATGGGCACCATTCTGGGCGTTTAACGCCAGGTGTGCAGCATCACTGGGCGTTCAGAAAAACGCCCAGTGAGGAAGGTTTTCTGGCGTTTAACGCCAGCCAGGGCACCTGGCTGGGCGTTAAACGT
>NC_029776.3:45709858-45736090 GCF_000817695.3 Arachis duranensis | reverse complement strand
AATCGTTTTCACTGAGAGGATGGGAGGTAGCCATTGACAACAGTGAAACCCTACATACAGCTTGCCATGGAAGGAGACTTGTGTGTTTGAAGAAGAAGACAGTAGGAAAGCAGAGATTCAGAAGATGGAGCATCTCCAAACCTCAACCTATTCTCCATTACTGCAAAAAAAGTAATCATTTCATGTTATTTAGCTTTTCACAATCAATCCTGATAGTTTCTGATATCCTGACTAAGATTTACAAGATAACCATAGCTTGCTTCAAGCCGACAATCTCCGTGGGATCGACCCTTGCTCACGCAAGGTATTACTTGGACGACCCAGTACACTTGCTGGTTAGTTGTGCGGAGTTGCAAAAGTGTGATTGCAATTTCGTGCACCAGCAAGCTATGGTCATCTTGTAAATCTCAGTCAGGCGGATAATAATTGGTTATGGGAAATATAAAGAGATACTTGCTTAAATAATAAAGGATAGAAATACTTATGAAAATTCATCGGTAGGAATTTCAGATAAGTGCATGGAGATGCTGTGTTCCTTCTGAATCTCTGCTTTTCTACTTCTTCCTTCCAGTTTTTTTTATCACTCCTTTCTATGACAAGCTGTATGTAGGGCATCACTGTTGTCAATGGATACATCCCATCCTCTCAGTGAAAATGGTCTAAATGCTCTGTCACAGCCCGGCTAATCATCTGTCGGTTCTCAATCAGGTTGGAATAGAATCCTGTGATTCTTTTGCGTCTGTCACTAACGCCCAGCCTTCAGGAGTTTGAAGCTCGTCACAGTCATTCAATCCAGGAATCCTACTCGGAATACCACAGACAAGGTTAGACTTTCCGGATTCCCATGAATGCCGCCATCAATTCTAGCTTATACCACAAAGATTCTGATCAAGGAATCCAAGAGATATGCGCCCGGTCTAAGGTAGAATGGAAGTGATTGTCAGTGACGCGCGTTCATAGGTGAGAATGATGATGAGTGTCATGGATCATCACATTCATCAAGTTGAAGTGCAACGAATATCTTAGAATAAGAATAAGTCGAATTGAATAGAAAATAGTAGTACTTGCATTGAAACTTGAGGTACAGCAGAGCTCCACACCCTTAATCTATGGTGTGTAGAAACTCCACCGTTGAAAATACATAAGTGATGAAAGTTCAGGCATGGCCGAATGGCCAGCCCCTAAACGTGGTCACCGGATCAAAAATACAATCCAGGATGAAAATATAATAGTAAAAAGTCCTATTTATACTAGAATAGCTACTAGGGTTTACAGAAGTAAGTAATTGATGCATAAATCCACTTTCGGGGCCCACTTGGTGTGTGCTTGGGCTGAGCTTGATCTATCCACGAGCTTAGGCTTCTCTTGGAGTTGAACGCCAAGTTGTAACGTGTTTTGGGCGTTCAACTCTGGTTCGTGACGTGTTTCTGGCGTTTGACTCTAGAATGCAGCATGGAACTGGTGTTGAGCGCCAGTTTACGTCGTTTAATTACGAATAAAGTATGACCTATTATATATTGCTGGAAAGCTCTGGATGTCTACTTTCCAACGCCGTTGAGGGCGCGCCATTTGGAGTTCTGTAACTCCAGAAAATCTATTTCGAGTGCAGGGAAGTCAGAATCCAACAGCATCAGCAGTCCTTTGTCAGCCTCCTATCAGAGTTTTGCTCAAGTCCTTCAATTTCAGACAGAAAATACCTGAAATCACATAAAAACACACAAACTCATAGTAAAGTCCAGAAATGTGAATTTAACATAAAAACCAATGAAAACATCCCTAAAAGTAACTAGATCATACTAAAAACTACCTAAAAACAATGCCAAAAAGCGTATAAATTATCTGCTCATCAAAGATTACCTGAAATCGAATAGACCTTGAGAAGCATACATGGAAAGTGGAGATACATGAGAGGAAGAATTATTCAGAGTTAGTTACGAGTGGTTAAATTTTGAGGACAAAATTTTTATTAAGGTGGGTAGGATGTAAAACCCCAATTTAACAAAAATTAAATAAATAATTAATTAAATATGGGTGGTAACGAGTGAAAATTTTAGCATCATAATTTAACAATTTAAATATGATATTTGGACTCAATGAATTTTTCTGAGTCGGAAAACATAATTTTCTCGTAGAAACGTGCACTGAAAATTTGACCGGCAGTACCGGCTGAGATCTGTCCGGTACTGCAGCTTAGAAAATTGATTATAAGTGAATAAGGTTAAGAAATTAGAATTTATAATTTGGGAAGATAGAAATATTTAAAATACGATTTTAAACTCTAATCTTAAAGGTTTTGGCCCAAAATTGGGTCAACAGGTTAAACCAAGTGAACCAGGCTCAAGTGGGTCCAAGCCCATAATATAAACACCTCACTTCAGCACCAAACAAGTTGTTCCTCCCCCATTTTTCTTGAGTTCCACGAAGAAGAGAGAAGAGAAGTAAGAAAGCCCTTGTCACTATTCACTTTGATCTTCTTTCGTCCATAACTTTTGATCCGGAGCTCCGATTGACGAGTCGTTTGTGACCACGCGTAACTCTTCTCATCCTCTTCAATTCTATTTAAGCTTTGTGGTAAGGAACTCTCAGTTTTTCCCCAGTTTCCCGTTCCTTATAGATTCATGTTTTTGGTTTTGGGGTTGTTGAATTATTATGATTTTGGTTGTTTAGGGATGCTCTAGCATGTATTTCTAGTGGGTTTCATCCACATTTTGTGTGAGTTAAGGTAAGAAAGCTGAACTCCCTTTATTATCTCAAATTTTATGTATGAACCCTAGAATAAATATTAAGATATATTGTTGTGACTAGATTATATGGAATAGAGAATTGTTGGGGCTGAATTTGGTGTGATGTGGAGCTTGATTGGCAAAATTTGGGTGGCGGACCTTGGAGATTGAGCTAAGAAAGGCTTCAAGGATTGGAACCGCTGACATTCAAGGTACGGGTTGGAGTTTCGAGTAGACATTATGTAAAGTTTTGTGAATGCCTAGGTTAGTTGACCCTAGGATAGGTGTGGATTGAATTTAGTTATTGTTGTGGATAGTGAATGGTTGTATGTATGTGTGTGCTTGATTGAGAATTATTGTGATATTATAAAGTGAATGATAATCTTTGGTTATGTTGATGATTGGTGAAACTTGGGCCGGAGGCCGTGAATGGGGCGAGAAGTCCCCCAATGGGTAAGTGCGTAATATATGACTAATGTACATGAATTATTATGTTTGACGACGAGTTTGTTAATTGTGATATGATGATGATGTGGTGATACTGTATGTTGATGAATAATGATGGGAATGGAGTAAATGTATATGATTGAGGGTGAATGAATAATTGTTGAGACTGATGAGATTATAAGATTATATATTGAGGAAATTGAGAATTTTGATTAGGTGTTAAATGGTTTGTATATAAGATAAGGTAATTGAAATTGGGTTTGTGGAATGAATTGAGGAATGAAATTGATTTAGGTGTGATGTCGGTGATATGTGTTTGATTGATAAGGTACATGAAGGGTAAGATTAAAAATTTGGTGTGTTGGTTTTAGTTTGGATTAAATTTTTGGAAACACTAGAGAGCTTGTCATATTTTGTGAAAACTTGTTTTTAATGAACTTCGATGGATCATAACTTGAGCCTCGGTTTTCAAAATTGATTAGAATTTATTTTAAATTAAAGATGATTTCAAGGGATTTAAAATGATATAAAGTTTGAGAAAAATGAATTTTTGTAGAGGAAGTTATAAATGTTTAAAGTTTGGGGTTTAAAACTGATTTATGCATCTTTGTAAAATTTTCTAAGTCTGGAAGTGCATGCGTACGCATACCCCCCATACGCATATATGCCATTCTATTTGGCACCTATGCGTACGCATACATGTATATGCATATGAAAAATGGGCCAAATTGTATGTAAGCATACGCATACATATTGCATGCGTACGCATACACACTGTTTTGCTGAAAAATAGTTTTTCTTCATTTTCAAGGGTTCTCTAACTTTCTAAACTCTTCTAGTTACCATTTAAGGGTACTATCTATTAATTAAGGGATTCAAATATGCTCACCTTATCCAATGTTGATTGGGACAAAACACAATAGCAATCAAGTGCTAGATTATACCTAAACACCAAAAATCACAAAAATCACTCCTTCACCATAACCAAAGTTTCAAATTTATTGAGAAGAAAAAACTGGGCTAGAGAATTTGAATTTCTTACCAACTTATTCAGCTAGAATTGAAAAGCTCGATGAGAGTTTCTTGTGGCCACAAACAGCTCGTCAATTGGAGCTTCGTAGCTCAAGATATGATCAAATGAAGATGGAGATGAATAGTAACCAAACCTTCTTCTCCTCCCTTCTCAACTCAGTGCCTCCTTCTTTAATTTAGGGTCAAAATGATCTAAATTGCTCATTAAAGTAGTTTATATATGTTCGGCTTGGGCATAACTTAGGCCTAATCCAACCCGTTAGCATTTTTAACCAATTTGGCCCAATTTTGGGTTTAACCTTTAGAATTACGTCCGGTTTTCGACTCTAACTGTTTTCCTAAGTTTTTTCATAGTTTTTATTACTCTCATGCAGTACTAGACAAACTTAAGCTGGTACTGCCAGCTAATTTGTCGGTATGCATTTTTACGCAATTTCCACAGAAAATTATATTTTCCAACTCGAAAAATTCTACTGAATTCAAATCTCACATCCAAAATTTAAAATTAAGACTTCTAAATTTTTGACCTATTTTTGGAAAATTAATTTATTATTATTTTACATTAATTAATCGGTTAATTATTTCCAGTTCTTACACTAGGAGCCTTGAAAGAAAATGGTACAATCAAAACAAACCAAAGATGCATCGCTCATGAAACAAAATAAGATAGAAAGCTTATACAAAGAATCAAAAGACAGATCACAGATGTATTTAGAGTTCCAACGAATAAATATAATCAAGCTCTAAACTCGACCTGCGAAGTCAAAGTTGACCATATACATACATACATATATACATACATATATATATATATAGCCCTCAAAACATAAACAACATAAATGTCCTATTTCTCCAAAATAATCCTCTAAGAGGAATATACAACATAAAGTAAAAAAAAGTGGAGAACAAACTACATAAACTAAAATAGAAAATAAGCCCCAAAAGATAAGTCTTGTCTTCCAAGAAAGTAAATTTAGCACGCTCAGCGAAGCGCGTCATGTCCTACATCTGAAAAACAACAATATGTATGGAATGAGAATTGGAGATTCTCAGTATGGTAAAGATTCCCACATAGATAATATATAAGGTTTCAGAAAAGTCAGAAATATTCCTAAAACTCCGACACTTAGATTCAAACTTAAAATTAATTCTAAACTAGAAATATCGGTAATCTAACTATGAGAATCTAGCTCTAATCTAACTATTTACCTTCTATCATTCAAACCTCCTAATCACCGGGTGAAATAACTCCCATCACGCTTCCACTATATGAGGGGTCTCTCAAGGTCAAACACATGCAAAGCATACAAGTAATACATAATTAAAGAAACAGATACACCATGAAAGTCATGTAGCATATAGATATATATAAATAAAATTAAGCAAACCAAAATATGCATACTCAAAGAAATCATACAAATGCATATGATACATGTTTGTCTTATGGTTGATCTCTGTCAGTTATCTAGCCAAACCTGACATGTCCGGTAGCGAAACCTGGACAGTCCCAGTGGCGCAAAGCTCAAAGCATATGCATATATATAAATATTCAATCATCATCGCGTGGCTGGGTCAAAGAAATCTCAAATCTCAACCTGAAATCAGTGGAGACGAGTTACTGCGTTTGCCCAGGAAGACTAAGATCAATCATAAATACCATCCTAGAGCAAGTGGGGCGACTACTGTATTTACCCACGAAGCTCAAAATTATCTCAACCTAGAGTAAGTGGGGTGAACCACACCCTTGCATTCACCCAGGGAGCTCAAACCATTTCATCCCAGAGCAAGTGGTGTGAACCACAATTTTGCATCTTCTTGGGGAGTCTCAACTAACCAACCTGGAGCAAGTGGGGCGAACCACAACCCTTGCATCTACCTAGGAGGTACATTCTCATATGTCCAGGAGGAACAAAGGAGGGGATCCTAACCTCCCACCATCTCGCTGGAGGCAATTTTACAACCTCAGGAGGAATAAAGAAGGGGATCCTTGCCTTTTACTATCTCACGGTGGTTGCACTTTCGAGTAGAGTGCTTGAGATAAAAACAATCACATTTATAATCAAATCATGCCTAATATTGTACTTATAATTAGCATATAGTTCTTCAAACTTACCTCCATTATACTCCGATATCTTCTTTTTAATCGATGGTGCACCAATCCCCACGCTTTATACAGCTGAACTAGCAAGTGCACTGGGTCATCCAAGTAATACCTGAGCGAGTCAAGGTCGATCCCACGAGGATTGTGGTTTGAATCAAGCTATGGTTATCTTGCATATCATAGTCAGGTGGATAGAAGAGTTGTTGGTTTGAATTTGGATAAAAGCCTAAAAGGGTATAAAATACTTTGTGAATTTAAATAGAACCAGTGATAAGAAGATGGTTAAGGATTGGAGGTGCTTTGTCCTTCTGGATTAACTCTGGTATTACTGTCTTCTGAAATTGCGAATGATTTCTTCTATGGCAAGTTGTATGTGATCAACGCCGTATGGCCGCGGTCATCAATCTCCTCTGCTTTAGATCAAATGCCTGGTTAGTGGTCATCCAATCTGAATGGGGGTGAAGCTCCTGCAGGCCATTCTCCTTAATGATCCTACTCAAAACGCCACAGATAAGGTCGAATCTTCCGGATCAGAGAATGCTACGCCTTTGGGTTCTAGCCTTTACCACAGAGACCCTAATCTCCCCATACCTTGGCTGAACTAGTATCTCGAGAAGTCCCCAATGAAGTCGTGGATTAGCCATCAAAGAGATGTATAATCAAGTTGGCGGTTCAATGCTTTCCAGTCACGTATTCACACGAACCCAAGAAGAACATGGGTGGTTGTCAGGCACGCGGTCTTAGTATGAAGAATGGAGCTGATTATCACAGATCATCCCATTCATCATGTTGAAGAACAAATATACATATTAGAATTGTATCAAACATGGATTGAAGAGAAATAGTAATACTTTTATTAATTCATAGAACTCAGCAAGGCTCCTTCCCTCAACCTAGGAGGTTTAGAAACTCATACTGATAGAAAAATAATGATGAACGAAAATATGGCATAAAAGGTCTTCTGTTTTTTATGAATATGTAAAATATCCCTTAAATACTAAACTAATGACTAAAGATTACATAAGAAAGGGTAAAATAGTATTTTAGTGCTAAAATCCACTTCTGGGGCCCACTTGGTGAGTGTTTGGGCTGAGCTTTGATGAGATCCACGTACTAGGAGGCTTCTAGGGCATTGAACGCTGGCTAGTGGGTCCTCTTTGGGCGTTTGGACGCTGGTCTCTTCTCCTTGGGTGCTGGATGCCGGAAAGGGGGTAGGAGGCTGGCATTGGACGCTAGTTTTGGGCCTTGTATTCTGAAGCAAAGTATAAACTATTATATATTGCTAGAAATCTCTGGAAGTCAACTTTTCATAGCCATTGAGAATGATCCATTTGGACTTCTGTAGCTCCAGAAAAGCTCTTTCGAGTGCAAAGAAGTCAGATCCGGACAGCATCTGTAGTGCTTTCTTTGTCTCTGAATCAGACTTTTGCTCTAGCTCCTCAATTTCAGCCCGAAAATACCTGAAATTATACAGAAACACACAAACTCAAAGAGAATCCAAAAATGTGAATTTAACACTAAAACCTCTGAAAACTTAATAAAAATTAAACAGAACATACTAAAAACTATATGAAAATGATGCCAAAATGCGTATAAAATATCCGCTCATCACAACACCAAACTTAAAATGTTGCTAGTCCTTAAGCAACTAAAAACAAAGTAGGATAAAAAGAAGAGTAAGATATAATAAATCTCTAAGTTTTCAATGAAGCTCAGTTTCAATTAGATGAGCGGGACTTAGTAGTTTTTGCTTCTGAATAGTTTTGGCATCTCACTCTCCATTGAAACTCAGAAATGTTGGTCTCTTTAGGAACTTAGAATCTAGATGATATTATTGACTCTCTTAGTTCAATTCTTTTTTATTCTTGAACACAACTTTCAGAGTTTTGGCCGTGACCCTAAGCACTTTGTTTTCCAGTATTACCACCGGATGCATAAAAGCCACAGACACTTTAACTGGATGAACCCTTTCAGATTGTGATTTAGCTTTGCTAGAATCCCCAGATAGAGGTGTCTAGAGTTCTTAAGCACACTTTTTTTGCTTTGGATCATGACTTTAACCACTCATTCTCAAGCTTTTCACTTGACACCTTCATGCCACAAGCACATGGTTAGGGACAACTTGGTTGAGCTGCTTAGGCCACGATTTTGTTTCCTTTAGGCCCTCCTAATCACTGATGCTCAAAGCCTTGGATCCTTTTACCCTTGCCTTTTGGTTTAAAGGGTTACTGGCTTTTTGCTCTTGCCTTTTGGTTTAAAGAGCTATTGACTTTTTCTGCTTTTTATTTAATTTTTTTCGCCATTTTTTTGCATGCATGTTAACTTTTTTTTCTTTTGTAACATGCTTTTTCTTTTTCTTTTTTGCTGTTTTTTCTTGCTTCAAGAATCAATTTTTTGTATTTTTCAAATTACGAATAATACTTTTCCTTTTTCATCATTCTTTCAACAACCAACATTATAAAATTCCAACTTTAAATATGCACTATTTATTCATACATTCAGAAAATAAAAGCAATGCCACCACATCAAAATAATTGAACTATTTTTATTTTAAACTTAAAATTCATGTATCTCTCAATTCTTTTCAAATAAAATTTTCTTTTTAACCAAGGTGAGAGATATATAGAACATATTATAGCCTTAAGACATAAATGCAAATGATCATGCAACAAGAACAAGAGAACAGACAATAAAACATAATAAAAAACAGAAAAAATACACAAGAAAAGGAGAGAAAGAGAACGAATCCACCTTTAATGGTGGCGGCTAGTACTCCTCCTTGAGGATCCAATATAGTGCTTGATCTCTTCAGTGTCACTCCTCCATTGTCTTTGTTGTTCTTCCCTCATAGTTATTTGTTCTTTCCTTATGGCTCTTTGATCTTCTCTTATTTCATTGAGGGTGGTGGAATGCTCTTGATGCTCCACCGTCAATTGCTCCATCTTGGTGCTTAGTTCTCCAAGAGAATTATGTCATTAATCCCAATAGCTTTGAGGAGGAAAATACATCCCTTGAGGCATCTCAGGGATCTCATGCTGAGGCGGCTGTATAGGCTCTTGTGCATGCTCTCTAGTTTGCTTCATCCTCTTCTTAGTGATGGGCTTGTCCTCCCCAATGGAGATATCTCCCTCTATGACAATTCCAGTTGAATTGCATAGATGACAGATAAGGTGTGGGAATGCCAACCTTGCGTTGGTGGAAGGCTTTTCAGCTATCTTGTACAATTCATGAGGAATCACCTCATGTACTTCCACCTCACTTCTAATCATGATGCAATGGATCATGATGGCCCTTTCAATGGTCACTTCTGACCGATTGCTAGTAGGGATGATAGAGCGTTGGATGAATTCCAACCATCCTCTAGCTATGGGCTTGAGGTCAAGCCTTCTTAGTTGAATGGGCTTGCCTTGGGAATCCCTTTTCCACTATGCTCTTTCCATACAGATGTCTAAGAGTACTTGATACAATCTCTGATCAAAGTTGATTCTTCTAGTGTAAGGAGTGGATCTTCTTGCATTAAAGGCAAATTGAACGCCAACCTCAAACTTTCCGGGCTGAAATCTAAGATTTTCCCTCGGACCATGGTGCTCCACTTCTTTGGACTTGGGTTTACACTAGTGTCATGGTTTTTAGTAACCTATGCATTAGCATAGAACTCTTGCACCATTAAAATTCCAACATCTTGAATGGGATTAGTTAGGACTTCCCAACCTCTTCTCCAGATCTCTCTTCGGATTTCCAGATACTCATTCTTCTTGAGATTGAAAGGGACCTCGGGGATCACCTTTTTCTTTGCCACTACTTCATAGAAGTGGTCTTGGTGGGATTTGGTGATGAATTTCTCCATCTTCCAAGATTCAGAGGTGGCGGCTACTACCTTTCCTTTCTTCTTTCTAGAGGATTCTCCAATCTTGGATGCTATAAGTTGTAATAGAAAGCAAAAAGCAACGCTTTTCCCACACTAAACTTAAAAGATTTGCTCGTCCTTGAGCAAAAATAAAGAAAAGAGAAGAATGAAGTAGAAGAAAAAAATAGAAGAAGATAGAGGGAGAGAGAGGGCTTGGCCGAATGGGGCTTTAGGGTGTATGAGAGGTGTGTGAATGAAGGGATAGAATGACGGGTATTTATAGGAGGGGGATAGGGTTGGTTTCGACTATGGGTGGGTAATGGGGAGGGAAATAAGGAAGAAGTGGGGTCGGTAAAGATGCTGTGGAACCCACTGGTCCTGAGAGGCTAAGGAATTTAGATTCCCTGCCCTTTGCACTGGCACTTGAACACATAGGGTCTGCTCCCTGGCTGGCGTTCAACGCCAGCAACACTCCATCCAGAGTGTTCTGTTTTTATTTTCTGAACGTTTCTGTCTCTGCTTTGACTGCTGCACATGATCATGAACCTAAAAAAGAAAAACTTAAAGACAAACAAAATGAAAGAAAATAGAATTAATTAAGGTTGGGTTGCCTCCCAACAAGCGCTTCTTTAACGTCATTAGCTTGATGGTTAGCTCCTTACGGAGGTGAGCATAGGCTCAGAATTTTGCCCCTTACAATGAACTTTCTTCCTGTCTTCTCATGAATGAGCTCCACATGCTCTAGAGACAAGATATGACTCACTGTATATGGTATGACTGGCTTCTTGGTGAAGACAACTTGTAACACCCTAATTAACCTAAGCTTTACCCCACGTCGTAAAGCAAAGGTTAATCAGAGATTACGATAGTTCTAAGCTCATACGTATATAATATATAGAAAGAATAGTATAATCTATAAGCCCGATGAAGGATATAGCTCAAAAATAGGATTCCAAAAGCGCAAATCGTGCTAACGAAGATACTAACTTAAAGCACAAGAAATAGATATAGTATAACAAAAAATTGGTATATGATATCATAAGAAACTAACCACGACTCAGAGTTTGAGCCGGCTAGCCATATACAGACAATATAGGGAACCAGACAGTAAAAATAGCTTATACAATTTTGTTCTATCATATACAAGCCTCTAGGCAAAGCAAAATACAAAAGTGAGAGACATATACAAAGTGAATAAAAAAGACTAAAAAAGAAGTATTCGGACCCTCCACTTCTGTCACCAACCAGACAACTCACCGAGGTGGGTTGTGACCTCCATATGAAAAATACAACAGAAATATGGTATGAGAACTGGAGCTTCTTAGTATGGTAACAGTGCCCAGTGATGTAGGATATAAAACCCCGAGATGCCAAAGGTAATCCTAAGCTCTATATCCATCACAAGATCTCATCTTAAGGCATATCTAAAACAATAAAGCATATATATATAAATCTTAACACAAAATAAACATGGTACTCTATCTTAGGGGATTTCTATTCTAACCAAACACCGCTGTTCCACAGCCTTCACCGACCTATCCTCCATGCGATCCTATCGCCACCGCCTTCCAAACCTCCTCAATCCCAGTAGAAATCACAATTAATTAGAATGCAAGTAAATCACAAGTAGAAGCATATACGGCAAGTAGTTCAATTAAGCAAATAGCCATGTTATTCAAATAGGCATACAATTACAAGTCGGCAAAGCAAACAAACAGATAGAAATGCACATGATGAATGCCTGCCCTATTAGCTGTGATATCACATTGTCGGTTCAACTGCCAACCCGACACATCTCCATGGAGATATCGCCCTTCGGAATCATCATATGGGAACTCCCGAGATATAGTGCTCGGATCACTGTTCAGGATTCTGCGCCTGTGCGCTCTACTGATTTGAAGGGATACGAGCGGGATACTCTTGCCACGGACCTCACATCTCAACGCAAACGGGACGAACCACCGCCCTTATGCCACCGCTGTTACCTCGACAGGCGGGATTTAACTGTCGTCCCTGCCGGGCGCATAACGTCTCATAATCTCAATATAAAATAGTATTACAGTGGTTTTTCAGAAAACAGTTTTATTACATCAGTGATTCCTCATCACACATTCAAGTCCTTGACTCATCTCAACCATTATCAATTCACATTTTCATTCCGAACTCAACAGTTCATCAATTCTCATCTCATACATCAACCATTCATCACATATTATTAAACCATCCTCAGCACGCTAGAAACCTAAACCGCCGTTTACTAATTTTTCCAAATAATATCATTTAAAACCCTTAAAATCTTTCCCATGTTTTAAATGTCCAAAACTAAGCCCAAGAGTCCTAAAATAGTGTTATAGAAGCTTACAACCTTGTTGGGAAGGTAGAATAGTTGAAAAACAAAGTAAAATTTGAGAAATAGGGCATGTGCGTATGCACAGGCGTGTGCGCGCGCACACTCTGGAGAGTTTCAAAACGTGTGCGTATGCATAGGTGCCAAAATTCATAATGCCTGTTCACCCACACAACCTGTGCTAGCACTCTCAACAGACTGGCTTCCCCAACGTGTGCGTGCACACAGGTCTGTGCGCATGCACAGGTTGCAATTTCCCCTTGGTGTGTGCGCGCACAAGTTGTACTAGCGCTGCAAGCAGATTGCCTGCATCTGCGTCTGTAGACGCACAGGTCTGTACGTGCACACAGATCAACATTTTTGCAGAGGTGTGCGTGTGCACATATCAGAAATAACAAAATTCTACAGCTTTGCAGAATTTCAGATTTTTAACACCAACTTTGAATGATCATAAATTCCTCTACAAAATTTCAAATTTTGCAAACTTTATATCGATTTAAAGGGTTTTCAATGGACTTTAATTCTAAATAAATTTCAACCAATTTTAAAAATTGAGGCAAAAGTTATGACCAGAAAAAATTTTCCAAAAACCAAACTTTACCAAAAATCACAATTTCCACAATTCCTTTGTAAAACACAACCAAAACCAAACCAAACCATTCCAAACTCCAATTCTCATCAAAATCAACCCTCTATGTCATATCACACCAAACTTACCACAATTTACTTCACCTTTTCTCATCCCCAACCTCAACATCAATATATCACATTATAATTAAAGTTCATTAACATTTTTCCAACTACATTACCAATTCATCAACATCAATATCACATATATCAACATAATTTACTTCTCAACTTCACAAATCATTCTTCCTCATCATATCATTACCAATCATCAAAGTCAAACTCAATAGTTATCAATTCATCATAAATCATCATACAACAACATTCAACAACTCATCAACCATTCAAATCCAAACCTATCCTATGGGTCACTAGCCTAAGTGTCCATGAATATTATATACTACATAGAGAAAACCGAAACCATACCTTGGCCGATTCCCAAAATGTCCTTAACCCAAAATGAGCACCACGATGATCAACAACAAGCTTTCCAACACAATCCAAGCTTCCAACAATCACCAACAAGCTCCAAAGTCACAATAATCAATCTGGGGCTCAACATAAACATAATCTCACAAAAGTTCAAGAGCTCTTACCTTTCCCAAAATCTTTGGAAGCCAAAACCCATTGCTAAGCAAGAATTAGAGTGAACCTAAACATCCAAAATCACAAAATCTAACTAAATCAAAACCCTAGATTTTCAAAATTTTGAGGAGAAGAACTGAGAGGGATTCGAGCTTTTCTTACCAGTTTCTTATATGGGTTTTGTAGAGCTATTCAAGGAATACGTAGCCGTAAATGGTTCGGCGATCGGAGCTCTATAGGTCAAGATATAAGCTTGAGAAGGTGAGAGTGAATAGTGTTAATGGAGTCTCTTCTCATTCTCTTCTCAGCTGGGTGTGTATGTGTGTGTTTGAGTGTGGTTTGTGTTGATTGGTTCATTAAATGAACCTTATATATGTTGGGCTTGGGCCCAACTTGGGCCCAGTTTAACCCGTTAGCGTTTTTAGCCCGTTTGGCCCAATTTCGGGCCAAGCCTTTAAAATTAACGCCTAGTTTTCTATTTCTAATATTTTTTTAAGTTTTTTGGCTGTTTTCACCTTTTCCTGCACAGCACTGGGTAGACTTGAACCAGTTCGACTAGTTTAACTGCCGGTTTGCGGTTTTTCACGGTTTTTCGCAGAAAATACATCTTCTGACTCAGAAAAACTCACTGAGTCCAAAAATCACCTTTAAATCTTCAAATTCTCTCTCTAACTTTTTGGAATCTAATTTGGGCAATATAATTACTTAATTAACCAGTAGATTAGTTGCGGTTCTTACACAACTCTCATGCTAAGTGAGAGGCCTTCAGTGGGGACTTTCTTGTTCCTCAAGCCTTTAGATACTTTCTTTTTAGTACCTTTGTTCTTTGAGCTTGTTGATGGCTGCCCAACACTAAACTTAGAATTGATGTTTGGGGGCTTAATAAAGATTTACACCGAAAAAGAGGGTTGGAACACTAGGTGTTGCACAGTTATCTTTCTATTTTCAGAGGGAGAGTTGGGGTGAGTGATAAACCACTATTTTGCGATTTATCTTGGGCCCAATTGAGTGATTTTATCAATTCTTCACCCACTTATTCATATGAATTTGCATGGTTTTACAATTCCTTCCTTTTGAATTGACTTAAGTGAAAACATGTTTCCTATGCTTTAGAAATATTAAAATTAATTATCCTTTATTACCATTCGATGCCGTGATCTATGTGTTAAGTACTTTCAGATTTTTATAGGGCAGGGATGACTTAAAGGATGGAAAGAAAACATACAAAAATGGAAGGAAAGCACAAAATGGAGTTTTTGAAGAAACTGGCAGCGACGCAAATGCGTGGACAACGCGAACGCGTGCTTTGCGTAAACTGGCATCTGCGCGAACGTGTGCATGACGCGAATGCGTGACTCGCACGAAACACAACTGACACGGACGCGTGACTGACACGGCCACGTGTGAAAGCAAAACTCCAGATGACGCGACTGCGTGACACACGCAGACGCGTGACGTGTGCGATCTGCAAAATTTACAGAAGTCGCCCCAGCGATTTCTGGACCCTTTTCGGTCCAAATCCAATCCCAGAAAACGTAGATTGGAGACTATAAGGTGGGGGAATCCACTCATTCAAAAGGAGCGAACAATTAATGAATATTTAACAATTTTAGGATTAGTTGTAGTTTTTAGAAAGAGAGGTTCTCTCCCCTCTCGTAGGTTTTAGGAATTAGGATTTCTACTTCTTCATAACAGGTTCAATGTTCCTTTAATTTATATTTCGCTTCCATTTTTAGATACTCTAATGCTTTTATTTGATTTATGTTGCCAAATTGGCTTATGAACTTTTCATGTTAGGATTTTCTTAAGTAATGCAATTTGAGGTATTTTCAGATATATGATTTTAATTTGGCTTTCTACATTCTTGGCTTTGGTTGATTAATTGGTAACTCTTGAGTTGTCAAACTCATCGTGATTACTAATTGATATCTTTGATGATTGATTTAGATTCCTAACTTTAGTCCCTCCTCGAGAGTTGACTAGGACTTTAGGTGTTAAATTGATTTATCCACTTGACTGACCTTCATAGTTAGAGGTTGACTTAGTGGGAGCAAAAATATAACTCTCATCACCATTGATAAGGATAACTAGGATAGAACTTCCAGTTTTCATACTTCGCCAAGAGTTTTTCTTTGCTATTAATTTAATTCCCTGCAATCTATTTTTCTCATTCAACCTTTCAAAAACCCAAAAATACTATTTTTCATAACCAATAATAAATCATACTTACCTGCAATTCCTTGAGAAGACGACCCGAGATTTGAATACTTCGGTTTATAAATTTATTGGGTTTGTTACCTGTGACAACCAAATGTTTGTACGAAAGGATTTTCTGTTGGTTTAGAAGCTATACTTACAACGCGATTATATTTGTGAATTTCTTTACCGATAAAAAATATGATTGTCAAAATGGCGCCGTTGCCGGGGAATTACAAATGTGTGCCTTATTATTGGTTATTGTAAATATTTTTCTTTTACTTGTTTATTTGTTTTTGTTTGGTTCTAATTTTGTTGAAAGGAATGGAAGCTATAACAGGAACATGCATAAAGGTCAAGGCAATCAAAGATGGACGGAGCCGCGAGGATCTGATCAACCCTTTAGGCAACAACACCTTCCACGACACCATAGACGAAGACCATTCTATAATGCATGCCAAGACAATAGATATGTTGGACCCCCTTGTAGTAACCAACAAGCCCCACCCTGTGCTTATAGACTATCCTCTCAACATATCTTCGAACCACCACACTCACAAGCTCCTTTTCACCATTCACCACTGTATGACCCTTATCCACCCCAATTCCAATCCAATTACTCCAAGAACCACCACTTCCATATGCATCGTGTCCATATTCATTGACCCAAGAATCACAGGCTCGCTCAAGGAAACAGTAGATCAATTTCATGCAACCCTTCATCAACTGGAGCAAGCAATAAATCAATTATCTTCTAGACATCAGACACTGAAGGAACTCCCATAGCTCCATGTGGACAATCTAATGAAGAACGTAGCATGAAGGAGATACTAGAAACTCCGGTGGACAGTAATGAGCATGAATTTGTACTGGAACAATTGGAGGAACCCAATTTATCCAAGAAGAAGCAAAATTGGTTGAAGACTTAGGAGATGCTGAACCTCCATGGGAATCCAGAGTTGTGGAAAATTCCGTCAAGGAACTTACAATTGTTGCTAAGGAGGACAGTGCACAACCCCCAAAGCAGCTACCTTATGAAGAACTGGACGGAACAACCCAAGACGCAAGTTTCCTTGATAATGATAATCACGAGTCAAGTTCTCCTAGTAATGAACTTGCATCCGCAAGTGAATTCTTTGAGACAGAAGAATCTTCTCCGAGTGAATACGAAGATGATACTGAGGTAGATTTTTCCAACCTCCCAATTATGACTCAAGTGATGAGGAAGATATCGAAGACTTTGATCAAGATATGGTTGAAATTGAAGAAGTTTACAAAGAAGTGGAGGAATTCACAGAAGACCACAAGGGAGTAGAGCTTGCAAAACCACTGGAAACACCTATCCCAAGGCCATTATCGCCCAATACAAACTTCAAGTGGGTAAAATCCTTAGCTTTTATCTTTACTTTTCCACTTGAATATGGTTTACTTGAAACAAATGACCAGCTTAGAGCTCTTTGTGGCTTTAAGAGTAAAAGGGAAATGACTCGCACTCAGAGCTGGTATGCAAGATTCAATGAGATTTCACACTTCAATTTGAGGTGCAAGGATTGATGTCAAGCTCAATTGAATGGGTCTCGAAAGCTGTTTGGTCACTGCAGTGAGAATTCAGATTACTTACCACCCGACTGAAAAAATGCAGATCAAGACAAAGATGGGTGTAAAAGCAAAGTTTGGGATCCTGGAGTCTGTTCTGACATTCAGCACACTAGAAGCCTGAGAACCTGTTTGAAATTGCTCAAGGGCTTTACGTGCCTTGTTTGGGACCCCAGAGGCTGTTGGCATTCCAAACATTGGTGGAGATTTCTGGATGAATTCAAGCACAAGCCACCATAACAGGAAGCTCATCAAATGTCCAACTTAAGGACTTTAACCAAAAGTGCTAGGTGGGAGACAACCCACCATGGTATGATCATTCCTTTTTTAGTTTAGTCTGTTTTTGAATTTTGATTGAACTTGGAATTGTGCATAACATTCATTACATTCTGCATACTGCATAAAAAAATCACTCCATGCGAGCGCGCAGGCCACGCATGGGTGTCGAATGGAAATCGGCGTAAAGATCCAACGCCCAGAAAATTGGGTTGGAATTGTGCGGCTGGTGTGCGTTTAGCACAACACGGCCCACGCGTTCGCGTCCCTGACGTAAACGCGTCACTTGCACCATAATCATCCCACGCGAAAGCATGAGCGACGCGTTCGCGTCGCGTGGTTGGACCATATTGAACAGAGAGTTGCGCTAAAATGACGCTGGAACTGTGCGTCTAGCACAATTCACAGCGATGCATTCGCGTGCTTTACGCGTCTGCGTCACTTATCCTCTACCCAACTAACGCGGTCGCATCAATAACGTGACCGCATCAATCCCCTTTTCGCCCCAATCACGCGATCGCGTGCTCCACACTTTCGCGTGGATTTAAAATCACTAATCCCAAATCACGCGAACCCTAACCCCATCGCGTCCCAAACCCCCCATTCCTTCCTCCTCTGCAACCAACCACCACCTACCAGCCACCAGCCCACCGCGCCGCACCACCTCGCCACCACCGCGACACCCCCTATCTCTTCTTTCTTCTCTTCTCCTTTCCCCCCTCTTCCTCCCTTGCACCCCACTACCGTGCCGCCACTACCGTGCCATCCTTCCCATCACCGCCGACCACCACCACAGCCCCACAACCTTCGCCCCCTTCTTCCTTCCCTACCCCTCCCTTAACCCTGACCTAGCACTACAAACCCACCCCTGCCACCACCTCTGAGCGCTGCCGCACCGCCCCTTCCATTGCCGCCGCATCAGCAACACCACCAGCACATTCCGACCATCTCTCTGCTCCATACCTCTGTTTATACACATACCAGGTCCCGCCGAACACCGATTCCTCTATCCTTAGTTAGTTAGTTGCATATTTTTCAGATTCTGTTCAAATTAGGATAGTTAGAGATGCATGATTGTTGTGGATTCTAGGTAGTTAGGTAGCTAGGATGTGGTTAGTGGATTTAGGCCTGATAATTGCGCCGTTCTTGCTACTTGTTTTATCTATTTTGCGATTCTGATTTTGCTGTGATGATCATATAGTTCATATATTGTTCTTCCGTGTTTCATGCTGCTGTTACACTGTTCTTTCATGTTCATGTTATTTGTGTCTCTTTGTAGCATTTTTAATCTTATATGAATTGATTTTTCCTGCTGTTTATTTTCCGGGAACATCCAATTTTAGCCGAAATGCTGCCCAATTTTCTGTAAATTGTTTTATTCTATACCATTCATGTATTGAGTTTGGAAATTTGGTATTTTGCATTACTTGGCTGTGACCAAACTAATTCATGAATGCCCGGGATAGCATTCCTATTTCTTTAGGTTCCCTGCATGATTAATTGCTTATTGATGATTTCATTCTCCTTTTCCACTTCCTTTATCTATATGAATTATCATCAATAAACTGGAATCTTTGATTGAATATGAGTTGATTATTCTTTAAATTTTTGAATCTCTTGTTACCTAGGAAACCCATTATCATGCCACTTTAACTTTCTTTTTACTAACTCATTGCTTTCACTTTCTAACTTCCTTCTCACCTATTAACCATTTCAACTTTCTGACTTCTATTTTTACCTGACTACTTTAACTTTTAACTCAGGGCATGATCACTGTTTTTCTAATTAACATGACTTCCACTTATCATATATTTTGGATTGTGATTTCTATTTTCAGACTTTTCCACTTGAATACAATCCAAAATGCACATATATTTAACTCATTTCATGCTTCTCTTGCTCTTTTGCCACTCTGTGCTTATTTTGCTATTATTCTATTTGCTTACTTGTTTTCCTACTTTTGTTCTTCAATTATATCCTGGTATTTCTGCTTTTCAAGATGTCCGACCCTCAAAGTAAAGGAAAAGGCAAAGCAACCACTGGCAAAAGGAAAAGAGGCAAATCTTCTATGACCATCCACGATATTTTGCATGATGATTCCTGGCAGGAAAAGAACTTTACCCTACAGGAAAAGGCTGATCGGTTGGTACCTGCAGCTGACCCAGTAAAATTTGCAAACAAATACTGTGAGCTGAAGTACCCAGTTTTTGCCACATCCAGGATCCTATACTTGGAAAGGACACTCAACATTCTAGAAGAACTCAAGCAATACACTTCAGACCAAATTAAACAGAGAGGCTGGTTCTTCCTGGAGAGAAACTTGACTGAGATCAACTCATCCTGGGTCAGAGAATTCTACTGTAACTACTTTAAAACATCCCTGGATGCAATACAGCTTAGAGGCAAACAAATTCTGGTTACTGAGAAAGCAATTGAAGACATCCTCCAGCTCCCACCTAAATCAAATCAGCCAGACGGTTACCAAAAGGCTGAAGAGGATATGAGATTCATGAGATTTGACTGGGATGCAGTAAAACGGACTATAGCTCTTGATCCTACTGTTCCATTGGTCATGGGAAAGAGCACAGTGGTACCTAAGGAAATTAGGCTGATATATCTAAATGATGAGGCTCGACTTTGGCAGCAGATTCTGAGTAACTACGTAATGCCAAGCACTCATGAGACAGAGGTGCCAGCTGCTATGATCACCCTTATCTGGTGTGTGATGGAGGGTAAGGACCTATATCTGCCCCACTTCATCCGGTATTACATGGCCAGGGTCCATGTCAGAGGCACCCTCCCTTTTCCATTCTTGATTACTCAGTTGGGTCACCGAGCTGAGGTGCCTTAGGAAATTGCTGATGAAAAGCTATCCGCCACGGACTGCAGGAAGATCATCCCTCACAGTAGGAAGTTTCAGGCTCTAGGCTACCAACCTCCTTTTCTCACTGACTCTGCTGAGGCGGCTACGTCTTCAGCTGCCCCTTCAGCATCCACTGCCCCATCTCCATCCACTGCACGCTCACCTACTCCTGAGCCCGTTTATATTCTAGTGCACCGACTCTTTGACCGCTTAGACCAGATGAAGCGCCGCCACCAGCAGCAATTTGAGAGGTCTGAGTGTCGCAACAGGCGACGTTATGAGAGGTGGCGACGCTATGAGCACCTCAAGTTGATGATCCGATTCGGTGGCGACATCCCCTCCAAGCCCGACACACCATCAGAGACATCTGAGAAGGAGGCGAGCGATCATGAGGAGGAGGCACATACCCAGGTTGAGCAGGGAGGACCTGAGCACACTGCACCACACCATGAGGAGCACCACCAGCTATAGGCCACAGATCCGGAGATTCCTCTACAGACAGAGCCTCCGCTTCAGCAGGCCGCTCCTCCTACACTCACAGAGACTGCAGACCGTCAGCCTACCTTTGAGACACCGACAGCCCATCCTTTCGGTGATGACACTTCTTCACACCCAGTTTGAGTGTGCATCGAGGATGATGCTATTATTTAAGTGTGGGGAGGTTGCCATCTCTGGCATATTTTTTGGTGAACCACTATAAGACTCTTCTATCTTATTTTATTCATTTTTTGTATTTTTTTATCTTTTAGTACTTTCACATTTTTCTTTTGCTTTTGCTATATTTTTATTTTATTTTGTATTTTACACTTTGGGCTGTATATATCTTAAATATTTTAGCTTAATTTACACTTTTAGTTTACTAGTTATATACTAAGTGGATTAATTAGTATAGTTTGCCCTTTTAGCATATGATAAGTTGGTTTAATTGAAAATAAAAGAGTAAACTAGAAACTTTAGCATAACAGAATAAAAACAATCCACACACCTTGTATATATAGCATTACATGTTAGTTAGTTAACAACATTTCTTCAAGGAGGAACACTAAGATTTTAAGAGCCACCTTAAGATTTACATTGAGTTGAATGGAAACTCTTGATTTCTACTTGCATGACATACATAACTGATATATGATTTCTGAGCTACAGAACACACAGCCTGTGAGTTTTGAGCTTAATTGTATGGTTGCATCAAACCATAAATTTCATTCCTGTGTATTTCGCGCTTCTTTTTTTATGCTTGCAATCTTTACTTTGTTTTAATCTATATGTCCAATATAGAACATAGATACATATCAAGAGATGATTGAGGCCATTACTTGTTTTTGCTCACTTATCCCAAATAGCCTACCCTTTCAATCACCTTTGTTAGCCCCCTTGAGCCTTTCTACCCCTTCTTCTATTTTATAACCACATTACTAGCCTTAAGCAGAAAAACAAAATAAAAATCCCAAGTTGAATCCTTGGTTAGCTTAAGATAGATATTGTGTATAAATTAAGTATGTAGAATTTTATGGGAACAGGGGATGATAGAAAAAAAAAGGGGGAATTAAATTGAATAAGTTATTTCAAGGTTTGGGAAGCATGCTCATGTGAAATCAAAATATTAAATTACCATGTGCATTGAAAAAAAATATTTTTAAGTAATTAAATAAGGGGATACAAAAATTCCCCTAATGCAAAATAAAAAAAATCAATGCACATGGGACAAAATTCAAAAATTAAATTTGGTACATGAGCATGTAATACGAAAGTGGGAAAATTTGGGTAAGTAGGTAAAAGAACTTTGAAATTATATAAAGTATGTATGTTAAGTGAGATCTTAGACTAATTAAGGATTCACTTTGTTAGCTCACTTAGCCTTATATATATACATCCTTACCCTTACCTTAGCCCTATTACAACCTGGAAAAGACCTCATAATTTTTGTATGTCTATATTCACTATTTGTTGATTGGTTAGGTGAAGAACAAAGTTTTAGAAAACATGACTGGAAAAGAAGAGAGTGATTACCCCAAACACTAAGTGATTAGAGAGTAAACACAAAATCCAGTGAGGGTTCAATAGCTCATTCTCATATATCCATGTTTAATTATTAATTGTCTTGCAAGTTGTGAACTATCTTAACTCAACTCAATTGTGACTGTGCTTTAATATGATTTGGCTTTAATTGTACATATATAATTCCTTGAAGATATGAATCAATTTAACTACATGTAAGCTTTATATATAAGTGGATAATAACTAGAATTGCATGATTCATTTAGGTAGTTACATTTAGAATAGATTGCATTGCATAAGATTCCACCATTTTACCTCCATTCTCTTTTCTCTTGGATTTAGCATGAGGACATGCTAATGTTTAAGTGTGGGGAGATTGATAATCCACTATTTTGTGATTTATCTTGGGACCAATTGAGTGATTTTATTAATTCTTCACCCACTTATTCATATGAATTTTCATGGTTTTACAATTCCTTCCTTGTGAATTGACATAAGTGAAAACATGTTTCCTATGCTTTAGAAATATTAAAATTAATTATCCTTTATTACCATTCGATGCCGTGTTTTGTGTGTTGAGTACTTTCAGGTTTTATAGGGCAGGGATGACTTAAAGGATGGAAGGGAAACATACAAAAATGGAAGAAAAGCACAAAATGGAGTTTTTGAAGAAACTGGCAGTAACGCGAATGCGTGGACGACGCGAACGTGTGCTTTGCGTAAACTGGCATCTGCGCAAATGCGTGCATGACGCGAACGTGTGACTCGCGCAAAACACAACTGACGTGGACGCGTGACTGACGCGGCCACGTGTGAAAGAAAAACTCCAGATGACGCGACCACGTGACCCACGCGGACGCGTGACGTACGTGATCTGCAGAATTTACAAAAGTCGCCCCAGTGATTTCTAGACCCTTTTAGGTCCAAATCCAAGCCCAGAAAACACAGATTGGAGACTATAAGGTGGGGGAATCTACTCATTCATAAGGAGCAAACAATTAATGAATATTTCACAATTTTAGGATTAGATGTAGTTTTTAGAAAGAGAGGTTCTCTCCTCTCTCGTAGGTTTTAGGAATTAGGATTTCTACTTCTTCATCACAGGTTCAATGTTCCTTTAATTTATATTTCTCTTCTATTTTTAGATACTCTAATGCTTTTATTTGATTTATGTTGCCAAATTGGCTTATGAACTTTTCATGTTAGGATTTTCTTAAGTAATGCAATTTGAGGTATTTTCAGATATATGATTTTAATTTGGCTTTCTACATTCTTGGCTTTGGTTGATTAATTGGTAACTCTTGAGTTTTCAAACTCATTGTGATTACTAAATGATATCTTTGATGATTGATTTAGATTCCTATAACTCTAGTCCTTCCTCGGGAGACTAGGACTTAAGGTGTTAAATTGATTTATCCACTTGACTGACCTTCATAGTTAGAGGTTGACTTAGTAGGAGCAAAAATATAACTCTCATCACCATTGATAAGGATAACTAGGATAGGACTTCCAGTTTTTATATTTTGCCAAGAGTTTTTCTTTGCTATTGATTTAATTCCCTGCAATCTATTTTTCTCATTCAACCTTTCAAAAACCCAAAAATACTATTTTTCATAACCAATAATAAATCATACTTCCCTGCAATTCCTTGAAAAGACGACCCGATGTTTGAATACATCGGTTTATAAATTTTATTGGATTTGTTACCTGTGACAACCAAACGTTTGTACGAAAGGATTTTCTGTTGGTTTAGAAGCTATACTTACAAGCGATTATATTTGTGAATTTCTTTACCGATAGAAAATCTGATCGTCAGTGAGGCATCTTGAACAAGGTGTTATCCTTCCCTAGTTGTAGAATCAATTCTCCCTTAGCTACATCAATAATAGCATTGCCAGTGGCTAGGAAAAGTCTTCCAAGGATGATGGATTCATCCTAATCTTTCCCAGTATCCAAGACTATGAGGTTTGCAGGAATGTAATGGTCTTCAACTTTCACCAAGACATCTTCTACTAAGCCATATATTTTCTTCATGGATTTGTTTGTCATCTCTAGTGAGATATTTGCCGCTTATACCTTAAAGATGCCCAACTTCTCCATTACAGAGAGTGGCATGAGGTTTATGCTAGACACTAGGTCACACAGAGCCTTATCAAAAGTCATGGTGCCTATGGTACAAGGAATTAGGAAGCGTCTAGGATGCGGAAGCTTATGAGGAAGCTTCTGCTAAACCAAAGCATTGAGTTCTTTGAAAAGCAATGCAGATTCTTCCTCCAAAGGCTTTGTACCAAATAACTTAGCAATCAGCTTCATTAGAGTTCCTAGGTACCAAGCAACTTGCTCTTCCCTAGTATTTTCATCCTCATCAGAGGATGAGTATTCATCAGAACTCATGCACTGCAGAAGTGCATGCAAAGGAACCTTTATGGTCTCTATATGAGCCTTGGCTTCCTTTAGTTCTTGGATAGGGATTTCTTGAGTGGTTATTTGGCACTCAGAGGGTGTGCCTACATTGGCATTCAATGCCAGATCTGATGGCTCTTTGGGCGTTGAACACCCATGCTGTATACCCTTACTGGCGTTAAACGCCAGTTCCCTTACCATTTTGGGCTTTAACGCCCAGCAGGGATATCCTGGCTGGCGTTCAATGCTAGCTTCCTTGCCTGTTAGGGCATTAAACGCCCAGTGAGGGGTTTTTCACTGGCATTCAATGCCAGAGTTCCTGCTTGTTTGGACGTTGAACGCCCAACTGGTGTTCCCTGGCTGGGGTCAAAAACGTGGTGCACGAATTTCCACGCTTCGTACAGCTGAACCAGCAAGTGCACTAGGTCATCCAAGTAATACCTGAGCGAGTTAGGGTTGATCCCATGAGGATTGTGGTTTGAAGCAAGCTATGGTTATCTTGCAAATCTTAGTCAAGCGGATAGAAGAGTTGTTTGTTTGAATTTGGTTAAAAGCATAAAAGTGTATGAAATACTTTGTGAATTTAAATAGAACCAGTGATAAGAAGATGGTAACGGATTGGAGGTGGTTTGTCCTTCTGGATTAACTCTGGTATTACTGTCTTCTTAAACTGTGAATGATTTTTTCTATAGCAGGCTATATGTGATTGATGAGCGGATATTTCATACGCTTTTTGGGGGTAATTTCATGTAGATTTTAGCATGTTTTAATTATTTTTTTAGAATTTTATTAGTTTTCAAGAAAAAATCATATTTCTGGACTTTACTATGAGTTTGTGTGTTTTTCTGTGATTTCAGGTATTTTCTGGCTGAAGTTGAGGGAGCTGAGCAAAAATCTGATTTAGGCTGAAAAAGGACTGCTGATGCTGTTGGATTCTGACCTCCCTGCACTCGGAATAGCTTTTTTGGAGCTACAAGAGTCCAATTGGCGCGCTCTCAATTGGGTTGGAAAGTAGACATCCAGGGCTTTCCAGAAATATATAATAGTTCATACTTTGCGCGAAGATAGATGACATAAACTGGCATTAAACGCTAGTTCCATGTTGCAGTCTGTCGTTCAGTGCCAGAAACAGGTTGCAAGTGGGAGTTCAACGCCAGAAACAGGTTACAACCTGGCGTTCAACTCCAGAAA
>NC_029776.3:45708599-45708813 GCF_000817695.3 Arachis duranensis | reverse complement strand
ATGCTATAGAGTCATTAAATTTGAGTCCTTTAATTTCTCTTCAAAATTTTTTTCAAAAATATTACTTTTCCTTATTAATTTCTAATTTTTCGTGAGTTACTGTCTTGTTCTAAGTTTGGTGTGAATTGCATATTTTATATTTTCCTTTTAAATTTTTGAATTTGTGATCTTTGATCTTCAAGTTGTTCTTGTTTATTTTTCTTGTTTGATTTTT
>NC_029776.3:45704305-45708265 GCF_000817695.3 Arachis duranensis | reverse complement strand
ATGGACTTAAGTGGAAATGAACAGTCCAGAAAGACTCTGGGATCATATGCTAACCCCACTACTACTTCATATGGGAGTAGTATATGTATACCCTCCATTGGAGTTAGTAGTTTTGAGTTGAATCCTCAGCTCATTATCATGGTGCAGCAAAGCTGCCAGTATTCCGGTCTTCCACAAGAAGAACCTATAGAGTTTCTGGTACAGTTTTTACAAATTGCTGACACAGTACATGATAAGGAGGTAGATCAGGATGTCTACAGGCTACTACTGTTCCCATTTGCTGTAAAAGACCAAGCTAAGAGGTGGTTAAATAACCAACCTAAGGACAGCATAAAGACATGGAAACAGCTGTCAGAAAAATTCCTGAATCACTATTTTCCTCTGAAACGGATGACACAGCTAAGGCTTAGCATCCAAGGCTTCAAACAAGAAGATAATGAATCTCTCTATGATGCATGGGAGAGATACAGAGAGGTGCTAAGAAAATGCCCTCTGAAATGTTTTTAGAGTGGGTGCAGTTAGACATCTTCTACTATGGGCTTACAGAAAGAGCTCAGATTTCTCTAGACCACTCAGCTGGTGAATCTATACACATGAGAAAGACAATTGAAGAAGCTCAAGAGATCATTGATACAGTTGCCAGAAATCAGCATCTGTACCTAAGCAGTGAACCTTCCATGAAAGAAGAGGCTAAAATAGTAACTGCTGAATTGAGTCCTACAGAACAAGTTATTGAATTCAATCAGCAACTGGATTTTCTAACAAAGCAGCTGGCCGAATTCAAGGAGATACTACAAGAAACAAGAATGGCTAATATGAATATGGAAGTCCAGTTGAAGCAAACAGAATAGCAATTATCAAAACAAATAACAGAAGAGTGCCAAGCAGTTCAATTAAGAAGTGGAAAAATATTAAATACCTCACTTCAAGATAGCAGGAAGCCAAGAAATGAGCAAACTATCCAAAATCCCTCTGAGGACAGTAAGAGCCCAGAGAGGAATAATTCTGGCACTCAAACGCCAGAAAATGGGTGGAAAGCTGGTGTTGAACGCCCAAACCATGCTCAGTCCTGGCGTTCAACGCCAGAAACAAGCAAGGAATTAGCGTTGAATGCCCAAAGGAAGCACAGTTCTGGCGTTCAGACGCCAGAAACAGATAAGGAGTTGGCGTCTAACGCCACTTCAGCTTCCACCCCTGGCATTCAAATGCCAGTGGGAGATAAAACACATACAAGTGCTGATAACAACCCCTCTAAAAAGGCTTCTCAACCCACATCTGTAGGTAATAAACCTGCAGTAACTAAGGTTGAGGAATACAAAGCCAAAATGCCTTATCCTCAGAAACTCTGCCAAGTGGAACAGGATAAGCAATTTTCCCGCTTTGCAAACTATCTCAGGACTCTTGAAATAAAGATTCTGTTTGCAGAGGCACTTGAGCAAATACCCTCTTATGCTAAGTTCATGAAAGAGATCTTAAGTCATAAGAAGGATTGGAGGGAAACTGAGAAAGTTTACCTCACTGAAGAATGCAGTGCAGTCATTCTGAAAAGCTTACCTAAGAAGCTTAAAGATCCGGGAAGCTTTATGATACCATGCACATTAGAAGGTACTTGTACCAAGCAAGCTCTATGTGATCTTGGGGCAAGTATGAACCTAATACCTGCATCTACTATCAAAAAGCTTGGGTTGACTGATGAGGTCAAACTAACCCGGATATGTCTCCAACTTGCTGATGGCTCCATTAAATACCCATCAGGCATGATTGAAGATATGATTGTCAAGGTTGGGCCATTTGCCTTTCCTACTGACTTTGTGGTGCTGGAAATGGAGGAGCACAAGAGTGCAACTCTCATTCTAGGAAGACCTTTCCTAGCAACTGGCCGAATCCTCATTGACGTCCAAAAAGGGGAAGTAACACTGAGAGTCAATGAAGATGAGTTCAAGTTGAATGTTGTCAAAGCTATGCAGCATCCAGACACCCCAAATGACTGCATGAGCATTGATATTATTGACTCTCTGGTAAAAGAGATCAACATGACTGAGAGTCTCGAATCAGAGCTGGAGGATATCTTTAAAGATGTTCAGCCTGATCTGGAGGAATCAGAGAGAATAATAGAACCTCTGAAAATCCCTCAGGAATAGGAGAAACCTCCTAAACCCGAGCTCAAACCATTATCACCATCCCTGAAATATGCATTTCTGGGAGAAGGTGATACCTTTCCTCTAATCATAAGCTCTACCTTAGAGCCACAGGAAGAGGAAGCACTAATTGAAGTGCTAAAGACACACAAGACAGCTCTTGGGTGGTCCATCAGTGATCTTAAGGGCATTAGCCCAGCCAGATGCATGCACAAGATCTTATTGGAGGGTGACACTAAGCCAGTGGTTCAACCACAAAGGCGGCTGAATTCAGCCATGAAGGAGGTGGTGCAGAAAGAGGTTACTAAATTACTAGAGGCTGGGATTATTTATCCTATTTCTGATAGCCCCTGGGTAAGTCCTGTCCAAGTCGTCCCTAAGAAGGGTGGCATGACAGTGGTTCATAATGAAAAAAATGAACTGGTTCCCACAAGAACAGTTACAGGGTGGCGTATGTGTATTGATTACAGAAGGCTCAATACAGCTACCAGAAAGGATCATTTTCCTCTACCATTCATAGACCAGATGCTAGAAAGACTAGCAGGTCATGAATACTACTACTTCCTGGATGGATACTCAGGTTATAATCAAATTGCAGTAGATCTCCAAGATCAAGAGAAAACAGCATTCACATTTCCATCCGGAGTATTTGCATACAAAAGAATGCCATTTGGCCTGTGCAATGCACCTGCAACCTTTCAAAGGTGCATGCTCTCAATTTTCTCTGATATGGTGGAAAAATTTCTAGAAGTCTTCATGGATGACTTTTCAGTATTTGGAGACTCATTCAGCTCCTGTCTTGACCATCTAGCACTTGTTCTAAAGAGGTGCCAAGAGACTAACCTGGTTTTAAACTGGGAGAAATGTCACTTTATGGTGATTGAAGGAATTGTCCTTGGGCACAAAATTTCGAACAAGGGAATAGAGGTGGATCAAGCTAAGGTAGAGGTAATTGAAAAATTACCACCACCTGCCAATGTTAAGGCAATCAAAAGCTTTCTGGGCATGCAGGATTCTATAGGAGGTTTATAAAAGATTTTTCAAAAATCGCCAAACCTCTGAGTAATTTGCTAGCTGCTGACATGCCATTTATCTTTGATAAGGAGTGTCTGTAGGCATTTGAGACTCTGAAAGCTAAGCTGGTCACAGCACCAGTCATCTCTGCATCATACTGGACATTACCATTTGAACTGATGTGTGATGCCAGTGACCATGCCATTGGTGCAGTGTTGGGACAAAGGCATGACAAGCTTTTGCATGTCATTTACTATGCCATTCGTGTTTTAAATGACGCACAGAAGAACTACACAACCACCGAAAAAAAGTTACTTGCAGTGGTTTACGCCATTGACAAATTTAGATCTTATTTAGTAGGATCAAAAGTGATTGTATACACTGACCATGCTGCTCTTAAATATCTACTCACAAACAAGGATTCAAAACCCAGACTCATCAGATGGGTGTTGCTTCTGCAAGAGTTTGATATAGAAATAAGAGATAGAAAAGGGACAGAAAACCAAGTAGCAGATCACCTGTCCCGAATAGAACCAGCAGAAGGGGCGTCCCTCTCTCTTACTGAGATCTCTAAAAACTTTCCAGATGAGCAACTCTTTGCCATCCAGGAGGTGCCATGGTTTGCAGACATTGCAAACTACAAGGTAGTAAGATTCATACCCAAAGAGTACAGTAGGCAGCAAACAAAGAAATTGATCACGGATGCAAAGTACTATCTTTGGGATGAACCATATCTCTTCAAGAGATGTGCAAACGGAATAATCCATAGATGTGTGCCTAAAGAAGAAGCACAAAAGATCCTCTGGCA
>NC_029776.3:45703785-45704058 GCF_000817695.3 Arachis duranensis | reverse complement strand
AATCTGATTCAGAGACTAAAAAGGACTGCAGATGCTGTTGGATTCTGACCTCCCTGCACTCAAAGTAGATTTTCTGGAGCTCCAGAAGCCCAATTGGCGCGCTCTCAACGGTGTTGGAAAGTAGACATCCTGGGCTTTCCAGAAATATATGATAGTCCATACTTTGCCTAAGATTTGATGGCCCAAACTGGCGTTCAAAGTCACCATCAGAATTCCCAGCGTTAAACGCCGGAACTGGCACAAGGATGGGAGTTAAACGCCCAAACTGGCACC
>NC_029776.3:45699914-45700185 GCF_000817695.3 Arachis duranensis | reverse complement strand
CTATTTATGGACTAACACTATTCCTTAATGAACAATTCGAACTCCATCTTTCTTGATAAGTTCGAATTTTCTACTTCTGCCATCTATTTTTCTTTTCCTCTGACACCTCAAGGAATCTCTATACTGTGACATAGAGGATTCCATCTTTTCTTGTTCTCTTCTCTTTCATATGAGCAGAAGCAAAGACAAAAGCATTCTTGTTGAGGCTGAACCTGAACCTGAAAGGACCTTGAAGCGAAAGCTAAGAGAAGCTAAGGCACAATTCTCTGTA
>NC_029776.3:45684418-45684644 GCF_000817695.3 Arachis duranensis | reverse complement strand
GAAAGGGGCACCAGACTGGCGTTAAACGCCAGAAAAGGGCAAGAAGCTGGCGTTAAACGCCAGAAAGGGGCACCAGCCCGGCGTTTAACGCCAGAATTGGCACAAAGGGCAATTTTGCTCGCCACTTGGTGCAGGGATTACTTTTCCTTGACACCTCAGGATCTGTGGACCCCACAAGATCCCCACCTACCCCACCACTCTCTCTCTCTCTTCTTCACCCATTCAC
>NC_029776.3:45684036-45684370 GCF_000817695.3 Arachis duranensis | reverse complement strand
AACACCTCTTCCCCAAAAACCCTTCACCTATCAAATCCCATCTTTCTCTTCACCACTCACATCCATCCTTCATAAAACCCCACCTACCTCACCATTCAAATTCAAACCACTTTCCCAACCAAACCCACCCTCCCATAGCCGAACCCTACCCCTCTCCGCACTCCTATATAAACCCATCTTCACTCCTTTATTTTCACACAACCTAAACACTACTTCTCCCCCTTTGGCCGAACCACAAAGACATTTCCATCTCCTTCATTTCTTCTTCTTCTACTCTCTTCTTTCTTCTTTTGCTCGAGGACGAGCAAACCTTTTAAGTTTGGTGTGGTAAAAA
>NC_029776.3:45636820-45681162 GCF_000817695.3 Arachis duranensis | reverse complement strand
GTTAGTGACAGATGCAAAAGAATCACTGGATTCTATTCCGGCCTGATTGAGAACCGACAGATGGATAGCCGTGCCGTGACAGGGTGCGTTGAACATTTCCACTGAGAGGATGGGAGGTAGCCACTGACAACGGTGAAACCCTTGCATACAGCTTGCCATGGAAAGGAGTAAGAAGGATTGGATGAAGACAGTAGGAAAGCAGAGAGACGGAAGGGACCAAGCATCTTCATACGCTTATCTGAAATTCCTACCAATGAATTACATAAGTATCTCTATCTTTATCTTTATGTTTTATTCATCATTCATAACCATTTGAGTTTGCCTGACTAAGATTTACAAGGTGACCATAGCTTGCTTCATACCAACAATCTCTGTGGGATCGACCCTTACTCGCGTAAGGTTTGTTACTTGGACGACCCAGTACGCTTGCTGGTTAGTTGTGCAAAGTTGTAGTGATTACAATTTCGTCCACCACACTGCCATAGATCACAGTATGGAGGACATTTTGGAGGTGAGCGAACAGCCACAAGAGTCCTCCAATGTGGCTTCTACTGGCCTACTTTCTATAAAGACTCCCGAGTGTTTGTACTTAATTGTGACAGTTGCCAAAGATCTGGCAATCTGCCTCACAGTTATGCCATGCCTCAACAAGGGATCTTGGAGATTGAGTTGTTTGATGTATGAGGTATTGACTTCATGGGGCCATTCCCACCATCATACTCAAGCACTTATATTCTGGTGGCAGTGGATTATGTATCCAAATGGGTAGAAGCTATAGCAACACCCACTAATGATACTAAGACAGTGCTGAAATTCCTCCAGAAACACATCCTCAGCAGATTTCGTATCCCTAGAGTACTAATCAGTGATGGGGGCACTCATTTCTGCAATAAATAACTTTACTCTGCTTTGGTTAGATATGGAGTTAGCCATAGGGTGGCCACTCCATATCATCCATAGATAAATGGGCAAGCTGAAGTCTCTAATAGAGAACTTAAAAGAATCCTGGAATGGACTGTGATTAACCGTAGAAGGAATTGGGCAAGAAACTTGGATGATGCTCTGTGGGCATACAGAACAGCATTCAAGACACCTATAGGAACTTCTCCATACCAGCTGGTGTATGGAAAAGCCTGTCACTTGCCAGTGGAACTAGAACATAAGGCCTATTGGGCAACCAGATTCCTAAACCTTGATGCCAAGTTAGCGGGAGAAAAACGATTGCTCCAATTAAATGAGCTAGAGGAATTCAGACTCAATGTTTTTGAAAATGCAAAAATTTACAAAGAGAAAGCAAAAAGATGGCATGATAAGAAATTATCATCCAAAGTCTTTGAGCCAGGGCAGAAAGTTCTGCTATTTAATTCTAGGCTTAGATTATTCCCAGGAAATTAAAATCCCGGTGGAAAGGTCCATATGTGATTACAAATGTGACACCATATGGATACGTAGAGCTTCAGGATAATGATTCTAACAAAAAGTTCATTGTTAATGGACAGAGAGTTAAACATTATCTTGAGAGCAATTTTGAGTAGGAATGCTCAAAACTGAGACTTGATTAAAGCTCAGTAATAGTCCAGCTAAAGACAATAAAGATGCGCTTGCTGGGAGGCAACCCAGCCATTTACAAAGGCTTATTTGTTAATTAATTAATTTTATAGGTATATGTCAATTATCTTCAAGGTAAAATAGCAATTGCTTAAGTTCACAGAGTTACAGAAGGATCCAGAGGATTAAACAGCAAAAAGGAAGCTCACTGGTGCGAAAAAGCCAGTAAAAGCTGTTTTGGGCATTGAACACCCAAAAGAAGCACCTACTGGGTGTTCAACACCAGCAAGGATATCCATCTGGGCGTTAAACGCCAGAAAGGAGCATCTTCTGGGTGTTGAACGCCAGAAAGAAGCACCTTCTGGGCGTTCAACGCCAGATTTACAGCATCCTGGGCGTTCAGAAAAACGCCCAGTGACAAAGGAGTTCCTGGCGTTCAACGCCAGAAAGAAGTAACAGCTGGGCGTTGAACTCCCAGGAGAAGCTGCACATGGGTGTTAAACGCCCAAAACATGCAGCGTTTGGGCGTTTAATGCCAGGATGGTGGGGAGGAGGTAAATTCGTTTTTACTTCAAATTTTTTTAATTTTTATGTTCCAATTCATGATTTCTTGCATAAACATGTTACAAATTCTCATCCTTAAATTCCAAAAATTTTAATCCTAATTTCTAAAAACCCTTTTTCAAAAATATCAAATATATCTTAATCCATAAACACAAATCTTTTTCCAATCCAATCCAACTCTTTTTCAAATTTTTCAAAACTCAATTATCTTTTAAAATCTTTTTCAAAATAAAAATTCAGATTTATCTTTTTCAAATATCATTCACAATTTTTTTAATTTTAAATTATATATTTTTCGTATCATATTTATCTTTTATAAATCATATCTTTTATCTTATCTCTTTTTAAAATTTTCGAAAAATCCACCCCCTCCTTTTAAATCCACATTCGGCCTCCCTCCTCTCATCCACTATTCGACACTAGCTCTCCTTCTATCCATCTCCTTTCTTTTCTTTTGCTTGAGGACAAGCAAACCTCTAAGTTTGGTGTGTTTATCCGTGATCACAAAAACATACTCACTAAGATCATGGCTCCTAAAGGAAAACAATCCACTCCAAGAGGCAAGAAAGAGAATATTCCAAAACCACTTTGGAATCAAGGGAAGTTCTTAATCAAAGAACATTCAGACCACTACCACAAAATAATGGGTCTAAGGTCAGTGATCCCGGAAGTCAAGTTTGATCTGAAAGAAGATGAATTATCCGGAGATCCAAGAGCAAATTCAAAACAGGAACTGGGAAATCCTAGCTAATCCTAAAACAAAAGTAGGAAGGAATATGGTTCAGGAGTTCTATGCTAATCTGTGGCAAACAGACAGGCAGAGAATATCTGGAACTACCCTCTATGACTATCGGACCTTGGTCAGAGGTAAGATTGTTCACATCAACCCTGACAAAATCAGGGAGATCTTTAAGCTGCCTCAGCTGAAAGATGACCCAAACTCCTTTAATAGGAGAATGATGAGAACAAACAAGGGCCTGGACAAGATTCTAGAGGATATAGGCATCCCTGGAGCCAGGTGGACCCCCAGCACCACTGGCATCCCAATTCAACTCAAGAGAGAAGATCTCAAACCAATCGCCAGAGGCTGGCTGGATTTCATTGGGCGTTTTATATTGCCCACTAGCAACCGTTCTGAAGTCACTGTTAAAAGAGCAGTGATGATTCACTGCATCATGTTGGGAAGAGAAGTAGAAGTTCATCAACTAATCTCGTGTGAACTTTACAAAATAGCAAACAAGAACTCCAAAGATGCCAAATTGGCTTATCCAAGCTTAATTTCTATGCTCTGCAAACTGAATATATCTCAGTTGAGCGGCCAATCACTAAAATAGCAATGGAAAAACAACAGTTGCAGGATGACCCCATCAAGAGGAGAGCACAGGAATTCCTCCCAAAAATCCCTTAATTTGAATACTGGGAGCATCTTGAGGCATCTGTTTCCAAGTTGCAAGAAGCAATGGACCAAATAAAGGAAGAACAGAATAATCAGAATAGCATGCTTTGCAAATTGCTTAGGGAACAAGAGGAGCAAGGGCGTGATTTGAGGGAACTGAAGCGTCAGAAATTAATTCTTGAAGGACCAAGCACCCCACAGACTAGAGGAACACCCACTTCCCAAAATACAGGTTGTTGAGTTCTAATTTTAGCTTTAACTCTGTGATAGTTGTTATTATAGAAATTTACCTTAGAAGTTATATAGGAGTAGTGGTAATTAGTATATCTATTTTTATTTTATTTTCAATTAAGTTATAATTTATTTTACTCATCATCATCAAACATGAATAAAATAGTAGATTTTTAGAATAAAGAGGTAATTTATATTTTTCGAGTTCTCAATAAGAAAAATTATAATTAATTATATGTGGTGGCAATACTTTTTGTCTTCTGAATGAATGCTTGAACAGTGCATATTTTTATCTTGAATTTTATGAATGTTAAAATTGTTGGCTCTTGAAAGAATGAGGAACACGAAAAATATTATTGCTGATATGAAAAGTCATGAATTTGATTCTTGAAGCAAGAAAAAGCAGTGAAAAAAAATTTACAAGGAATCATTGGATCAAGAAAAAGAAAAAAGCCAATAGCCCTTAAAACCAAAAGGCAAGGGTGAAAAGGATCCAAGGCTTTGAGCATTATTGGATAGGAAGGCCCAAGGAAGTAAATCCTAGCCTAAGCGACTAAATCAAGTTGTCCCTAACCATGTGCTTGTGGCATGCAGGTCCAAGTGAAAAGCTTGAGACTGAGTGGTTAAAGTCGTGATCCAAGGCAAAAGAGTGTGCTTAAGAACTCTGGACACCTCTAATTGGGGACTTTAGCAAAGCTAAGTCACAATCTGAAAAAGTTCACCCAATTATGTGTCTGTGGCATTTATGTATCCAATGGTAATACTGGAAAATAAAGTGCTTAGGGCCACAGCCAAGACTCATAAAGTAACTGTGTTCAAGAATCAACATACTACACTAGGAGAATCAATAATACTATCTGAATTCTAAGTTCCTATGGATGCCAATCATTCTGAATTTCAAAGGATAAAGTGAGATGCCAAAACTGTTCGGAAGCCAAAAAGCTACCAGCCCCCCTCATCTAATAAGAATTTGAGCTTCACTTAAAACTCTGAAATATTATTGCTTCTTAATTTCTTTTCATCCTATTTTATTTATCTATTTGCTTGAGGACAAGCAACAGTTTAAGTTTGGTGTTGTGATGAGCGGATATTTTATACGCTTTTGGGGGTAATTTCATGTAGATTTTAGCATGTTTTAATTATTTTTTTTAGAGTTTTATTAGTTTTCAAGAAAAAATCATATTTCTGGACTTTACTATGAGCTCGTGTATTTTTCTGTGATTTCAGGTATTTTATGGCTGAAATTAAGGGAGCTGAGCAAAAATCTGATTTATGCTGAAAAAGGACTGCTGATGCTGTTGGATTCTGACCTCCCTGCACTCAGAATGGATTTTTTGGAGCTACAGGAGTCCAATTGGCGCTCTCTCAATTGGGTTGAAAAGTAGACATTCAGGGCTTTCTAGCAATATATAATAGTCCATACTTTACGCAAAGATAGATGACATAAACTGGCGTTAATCACCTGTTCCATGTTGCAGTCTGGCGTTCAGCGCCAGAAACAGGTTCCAAGTGGGAGTTCAATGCCAGAAACAGGTTATTGAATTAATGCAATTATTTCTGTTTTCCATTCAAACATGCTTGTTCCTATCTAAGATGTTCATTCGCGCTTCACTATGAAGAAGGTGATGATCCGTGACACTCATCACCTTCCTCAATCCATGAACGTGTGTCTGACAACCACCTCTGTTCTACATTAGATTGAATGAATATCTGTTAGATTCCTTAATCAGAATCTTCGTGGTATAAGCTAGAATTGATGGAGGCATTCATGAGAATCCGAAAAGTCTAAACCTTGTCTGTGGTATTCCGAGTAGGATTCAAGGATTGAATGGCTGTGACGAGCTTCAAACTCGCAAGTGTTGGGCATAGTGACAGGCGCAAAAGGATCAATGGATCTTATTCCGACATGATCGAGAACCAACAGATGATTAGCTGTGCTGTGACAGAGCATTTGGACCATTTTCACTGAGAGGATGGGAAGTAGCCATTTACAACGGTGACACCCTACATACAGCTTGCCATAGAAGGGACTTTGCGTTTTTGAAAGTGAGGAAGCATTATGTTACAGGAATTTAGAAGACAAAGCATCTCCAAAACTCCAACATATTCTCCATTATTGCATAATAAGTATTTCGAATTTTTCAACATTATTTACGATTTTTATTCCAATTTCGTATTAATTAATCCATGTCCTCTTGTTCATTTGCAAGTCAACTGATAATCACAATTGGTATCCTGACTAAGAATAATAAGATAACCATAGCTTGCTTCAAACCAACAATCTCCGTGGGATTCGACCCTTACTCACGTAAGGTATTACTTGGACGACCCAGTGCACTTGTTGGTTAGTTGTGCGGAATTACATAGTGTGAAGTAATTTTCATGCACCAGTGATCAACGCCATATGGCCGCGGTCATCAATCTCCTCTGCTTCAGATCAAACGCTAGGTCTGTGGTCATCCAATCTAAATGGGGGTAAAGTTCTTGCAGTTCATTCTCCTTAAAATGCTACAGACAAGGTCGAATCTTCTAGATCAGAGAATGCTGCACCTTTAGATTCTAACATCTACCACAGAGACCCTAATCTCCCCATACCTCGACTGAATTGGTGTCTCGAGAAGTCTCCAACAAAGTCAGGGATTAGCCGTCTAAGAGATGTATAATCAAGCTGGCGGCTCGATGCTTTCTAGTCACGTATTCACACGAACCCAAGAAGAACACAGGTGGTTGTCAGGCACACAATCTTAGTATGAAGAATGAACCTAATTTCATGGATCATCCCATTCATCATGTTGAAGAACGAATATACATCTTAGAATTGAATTAAACATGGATTGAAGAGAAACAATATTACTTTAATTAATTCATAGAACTCAGCAAGGCTCCTCCCCTCAACCTAGGAGTTTTAGAAACTCATACTAATAGAAAACACAATAATGAACTAAAATATGGCATGAAAGGTCTCCAATTTTTTATGACTATGTAAAATATCCCTTAAATACTAAACTAATGACTAAGGATTACATAAGAAAGGGTAAAACAGTCTTTTAGTGCTAAAATCCACTTATGGGGCCCACTTGGTGAGTGTTTGGACTGAGCTTTGATGAGATCCACATGCTAGGAGGCCTCTAGGGCATTGAATGCTAGCTAGGGGGTCTCCTTTAGGCGTTTGGACGCTGGTCTCTTCTCCTTGGGTGCTGGACGCTGAAAGGGGGGCAGGAGGCTGGCATTGGATGCTAGTTTTGGGCCTTCTATTCTGAAGAAAAGTATGAACTATTATACATTGCTGAAAAGCTCTAAAAGTCATCTTTCCAAAGCCGTTAAGAACACTTGATTTGGACTTCTATTGCTCTAGAAAAGCTCTTTTGACTACAAGGAGGTCAGATCCAGATAGCATTTTTAGTGCTTTCTTTGTCTCTAAATCAGACTTTTGCTCCAGCTCCTCAATTTTAGCCAGAAAATATCTGAAATTGTACAAAAACACACAAACTCAAAGAAGAATCCAAAAATGTGAATTTAACACTAAAACCTATGAAAACTTAATAAAAATTAAATAGAACATACTAAAAACTATATGAAAATGATGCCAAAAAAAGCCTATAAAATATCCGCTCATCAATCAACTCAATACACTTTGCAAAACTACTCTACAAAAGCCCAAATACTAGCTAAGGAATCTCAAATGATAGTTACAGAGGTTTAGAAAAACTAGAGGAATGGTTTGTAATTTCAAAATTGTGAATTTTTAACAAAACAGTAGTTTCGGAGTTTTACAAGCTAGTCGGGAAGGTCAACTAGTTAAAATAGAGTTTTAGTGTGAAACAGGACATCGTGTGTATGCACACACTAGACGAACTTCCCTTCGTATGCGTACGCATCATAGTATGTGTACACACAACTTGTGAAATTTCCAAGGTGATGCACACCTCCGCATGCATACGCACGAGTCTCACCAACACTCTGGTCTGTATAGTGTTCGTATGCACACACACCAAAAATCCTGATTTTCTGCAAAATTATGTTTTTAAACCCAAACTTCAAATGCACATAACTTTTTTTTATAAAAAATCATTTTTAGTATATTCTTCAAACATTGTAAACTTCACAAACCCAATTTTCTTTCAAAATTAATTTCACAAAGTTTGGGGATCCAGAAGCCAAGTTATGACCTGCTGAATTTGGTCAAAAATAAGTTTTAACCAAAGTTTATGAAATCTCTAGTTTACCAAAGTTCTCAATTCCAAGCCAAAGATTTCACACCCATAACAATCCCAAATGCTCCAATTTTCCAACATTCAAAACCTTACAATCTATTCAACAAATTTAACATAAATTCCTACCAAATTCAACAACAATCATCAACTCATTGATAAACCCCTATTTTATGAGTCATATTGTTCTTAAATTGAGTATTTTTTATCAAATCTTCACCCACTTATTCATGTAAATTGCATGATTTTACTATTCCTTCCTCATTTTATGATATATGTGAAAACATGTTTCCGATGCTTTAAAAATATTAACTTTAATTATCCTTTATTACCATTCGATATTGTGATTTGTGTGTTAAGTATTCTCAGGTTTCATAGGACAGGAATGACTTAGAGGACAAAAAGGAGACATACAAAACTGGAAGAAAAGCACAAAAATGGAGTTTTGAAGAAAAAGCAGCGACGTGAACGCGTGGACGACGCGGACGCGTGCTTAGCGCAAAACACAAACGACGCACATGCATAGATGACGTGGACGCATGCCTTGAGTAGAACACAATTGATGCAGACACATGACTAACGCGGACGCGCGGAAGAGCAAAACTCCAGATGACGTGAACGCGTGAACCACGGGTACGCGTGACAGACGCCACGTGTAAAAATTGCAGAAAACGCTCCTAGCGATTTCTGAACCCTCTTTTGGCCCAGATCCAAGTCCAGAAGCACAGATTAGAGGCTATAAAGTGGAGAATCCATCCATTCGTCAATAACAATTCATAATTCACAATTTTAGTTTTTAGATGTAGTTTTAGAGAGAGAGGTTCTCTCCTCTCCCTTAGGATTTAGGATTAGGATTCTCCTTAAAGGATTTAGAATTTCTTCGTCTTTTCAATTTCAAGTTTAATACTCCTTTACTTTACTTTATTTTTTCTTCTACCTTTATTTATTCTAATGCTTTTACCTGTATTTGACTTGTGTTGCCAAATTGGCTTATGAACCATTCATGTTAGGATTTTCTTAATTAATATAAATTGAGGTATTTCAGATTTGATTTTTTTTCCTTATTTTATTTATGAATGCTTTTAATTTAATTTAGATTTATTTTCCCCTTTGGCTTTGGTTAAGTAATTAGTAACACTTGAGTTATCAAACTCAGCTGCTGATTGAAATTGGAATTCCTGGCTGATTAATTTGTACTCCAATAACTCTTGTCTTTTCATAGGAGTTGACCAGGACTTGAGGATCAAATTAATTAGTCCACTTGAAATTCCTTTATTTAATAAGGATTAACTAAAGTGGGAGTAGAATCCAATTGTCATCACACCTGATAAAGATAACTAGGATAGGACTTCAATTTCTTATACCTTGCCAATAGTTTTTATTAATTATTAATTTATTTTTCTTATCAATTAAATTACTTGTTCAAACCTTTTAAAAACCCCAAAATATACCTTTACATAACCAATAATAAGAACACTTCCCTGCAATTCCTTGAGAGACGACCCGAGGTTTAAATACTTCGGTTATTATTTATTAGGGGTTTGTTACTTGTGACAACCAAAACTTTTGCACGAAAGGATTCTCTGTTGGTTTAGAAATTATACTTACAACGCGATTATATTTGTGAATTTCTCTACCGATAGAAATCCGATCGTTACTCATCACTTTATATATATATACACATATCATAACTCCTCATACAACCCAACCGATTTATGTCAATTCAACAGCAACTGATGCGTGAGTATCCTCTCTATCTTTTCTTAGTGAATTTGCACTTGAATTGTTAAGTTTAATCAAGATTTGATATATTTTAGCCACTATGAATGCTACTGAGTTGTGTGCAATTCTGTTTATTTCAGGTAGCATTTTAGACGAATTTGACAGAGTTGGAGCCAAAGACCAAGCAGGGAGAACTTGGAAAGCAAGGCTGCCACCTCCATGCCAAACTTGAGATATTCATGTTTGGCGCCACTTCAAAAAGCCCCAAGAAAGCAAAGCTGCTTCCTCACACCAAACTTGGGATCTCCCAAGTTTGGCTTCAACACAAGAATTTCCAAGGGATTATATGATGTCCACTAGCTCAAGTTTGGCGTCAATATGAAGTCTCCAAAGAAAGCCACACGTACCATCCCACGCCAAACTTGGGTTACTCCACGTTTGGCGCCAACTCAAGGAAAGCCCATGGAATTCTCTGCCTAGTCCACACCGAACTTGACTCCCTCCAAGTTCGGCGCTAGCATGAAGTCTCTAAGGGAAGATACGTGCACATCCTTCACACCAAACTTGGATCCTTCCAAGTTTGGCGCTACAAGCCAAGAAACAAAAGGGAATCCTCTACCTTGTCCATGCCAAAGTTGGATCATTCTAAGTTTGGCTCCAACCCTAGTGCAATTGGTGGTCCCCAATCTCGTTCAAAGGCCTGCACGGATCAGTTGTTTTGTTTTGATTTAAACTTTTATTATTTTGATAATTAGGAAAAGATATTATTTAGTTTTTAGGAAACATATTTTACATTAATTAGGATTAGATATAAAAGGGAAAAGAATCAGCCCTTCGGGTTCTTCTCTTCTTTTCTACCTTATTCCGCAATTTACAGTTTTTACGAATCCTAGTTTTCTCTTTGAACTATGAGCAATTAAACCTCCACTGTTAAGGTTAGGAGCTCTGTCTATTGTATGGATTGATAATATTACTTTTCTATTTTAATTCATGTACTGATTTATATTTCAAGAATTGTTTTCGTTCTTTATTTTATGAATCTGGGTGGAACGGAAGTATGACCTTGGTTCTAATTGAGTTCTTGTATAACTTGGAAAAGCGCTTGACTTGAACAACAGCTTGAAAATAATTTCTCCTAAACTTCTGATTATCTAGACTTAACGGGATACGTGACATATAATCCTCTTATATTTGGGTAATTAGGGTTTCTGTGGCATATAAACTTGAATTGAACTTCACCCTCTAATTGGAATTAAGTGACTAAGGAATTAGCGGTTGATGAATTTTAGAGGAGACTAAAAAGGTCTAAGGAATTAGGTTTTAGCCACATATAGTTTGCCATGAATTAAATCTTGCATGATTAAAATAATTAGTAAGAAAAGTCAATCCGAAAAATAGATATCTCTGAAACCTTAACTGTTTTCTCATATATATTTCACAATTCATTTTCTGCTTGCTTTCTGATATTTTGAATTTATTATTTATGCTTTTAAACTCTCAAAACACCATTTTCTTGTCTAACTAAGTAAATCACTTAACCATTGTTGCTTAGTCCATCAATTCTCGTGGGATCGACCATCACTAACCTGAGGTATTACTTGGTATGACCCGGTGCACTTGCCGGTTAGTTTGTGGGTTATAAATACTGCACCAAGTTTTTGGCGCCGATGCCAAGGGTTGACAGTGATTAGCAACTATTAGTTGTTTGATTGCTTAGATTAGGTGTTTTAGCTTTGAATTTATTTAATCTTTGCACTTTAATCTTCAAATTTTTCTGGCTTTATTTTTCCTTAATTTCTGAAATTAAGTTTAGTGTTCTCTAGTTATTTTTATTTTAATTTTTCTTAATTATTTGGTTTAATAATTTCAAATTTTTTGTCCTATTTTAATAGTAATTTTTGTATTTTAGTGTTTATTTTATTTAGTATTTTTATTTTATTTCTTTACACAGGTTACCTCACTGGGAGTTCTCTACACTCTGACGTAGAGAATCCCATCTTTTCTTGTCTTCTGTCTGTTCATGAGCAGAAACAAGGACAAAGAACCTCTTTTAGACTTTGATCCTAAACCTGAAAGGACTTTGAGGCGGTTTTTGCAAAAAGCAAGACTTTACAAGGCTGTAGAGTCCACTATGGATCATAATAATGCTATTAATGCTAATATAGAAAATTTGAATGGGAATGAGCAACCTAGAAGAGTGCTTTGCTCTTACACTACTCCTAATACAGATCTTTTTGGCAAAAGTATTGTGGTGCCTCCTATTGCTGCAAACAACTTTGAACTGAAGCCACAGCTAGTTACTCTTGTGCAACAGAATTGTCAATATCATTGATTCCCTCAAGAAGACCCAAATCAATTTATTTCTGATTTCCTATAGATTTGTGATATGGTGAAGACCAATGGAGTGAATTCTGAGATGTACAAACTCATGCTCTTCCCATTTGCTGTGAAGGATAGAGCAAAGCTGTGGTTAGATTCTCAACCCAAGGAGAGTCTGGATACTTGGGATGAGGTTGTCACTGGATTTCTGACTAAAATTTTCCCACCTCAAAAGCTAATTAAGCTAAGGGTGGAGGTTCAGACTTTCAGACAGAAAGATGGTGAGACCCTTTATGAAGATTGGGAGAGATTTAAGCTACTGACTAGGCAATGCCCTCCGGACATGTTCTCTAAATGGACTCAGTTGGATATCTTTTATGAGGGCTTATGTGAAATGTAACACCCCACCATACAGAGTCTTATGCTTAAGTCATAATTCAGAGATGGCAAGGTATTACGACCTCTAAAATAAAAATTAGTACGTATAATAGTATGAATAATTGATTATAACTAGGAGCCTTTGTAGAAAAAGGGGTAAACAAAAACCGCAACCTTAAAGCGCAACACTCCGATCGATAACATAACGAAAAAGGATAGCCAACGCGAGACTATATATATACAAAAGAGTGTCAAAAACAGGAATATCAAGACTCAAAATCCGGCTGCGAAGATAACCGGTCCGAGCATAACAATATATACATATGATAAAATAAGGAAAACCCCAAAGGAAACCCAAAGGGACACAAATACAGAAAACCTATCCTCCAAAATCTCCCATAAGGGGAGTCATCACAGTTTGTATTATTTAATGGAGATAAAAGTATCTAAGCAAAACATATAAACTAAACAGAGTCCCCAAGAACAAGGAATCTTCGCGAATCTAGAAGTCTCCAGCATGCTTCAGCGGGAAACCGTACGCCCTGCATCTGAAAACCACAAAATCCGCATGGGTGAGAACCAGAGGTCCCCAGCATGGTAACAGCTTCCACATATATAATACATAATAATAGAGGAAAGCCGAAGGCAATCCTAGAACTTCCTCCAAATAATATCAAGGCTTATAAACAAGCTAAACCATAAAGGGCATCTGACTAAAGATTCTTCAGTCTAACTAATACTTCCCTTTCCAATTCCTTCAATCCTCCCAACCACCAGCAGGAGTATATTATAGCAAACACAGATATATCAGACAAAGAATATACAAGTAGGAGCAGTTAAGACATTTAGACAATTAGCAAGTAGTATGCAGTCAAATAGGCAATCTCAAACAATCCACATAGTATGCATATGATGAATGCCTGTCCCTAGCGGCCGATGATATCATCTTGTCGGTTATATAGCCAACCCGACAAGTCCTGGTCGCTAACCATTGGACTGTCCCTCTGTCGTGCATCCCCAAACTCGAGTTATACTCGTTATAAACTTGATCATAAACATGATCCATATCAATCACCCTCATTGGTGAATATTTACGGGGGTTCGAGCTCATCCGGGCCTTTCACAGTGCCCGGCCACACTTACAACATAGGGTTAACAGAGCTTCGAGTCTCAACCTGGAGCACGTGGTGGCTAGCCACTGCTACTACCCAAGGAAACTCGTACTCAGATAGTGGAAGTGCAATTTCACAATTATCAATAATTCAGCATCAACATGCATGAATTCTCATCCATGGATCAACATCCATATCAGCCATCCGGCTCACGGTTCAGTCCAGAACCAGCCAATATTCATAGCATACACAGCTATTCCGGCTCATGGTTAAATCCATAACCAGCCATTTCATTAACAATTATAGCCTTTCGGCCCATGGTATAACAAGCACTTCCTCCACCATCCTCCACATCTCACATAATCATCTTGATCCTCATTGATCATTCATATTTCCCTTACTTCACTCGCAAGTTATCACCTTCACTAGCCCCTTTTTAATAGCTAGGCATGCCATAATGATTTAAGACATAAATGGTGAGATCGGAGGCTTAGAAGTATGAGATTTGGCTTTTAAAACTCAAAAATCAACTTTGGGATGAAAGCAGGGTCGCGCGTATGCGCAATCCACGCTCACGCGTGGGTGACCTCAAAAACTCATCGACGCGTAAGCGTCATGCACGCTAACGCGTGGATTCCAAACTTGCCCATCGACGCGCACGCGTCAAAAATTTGCCAATCGGCGCGTACGCGTCAACCACGCGTACGCGTGGGTGTTCTCGTGCCCCAGGCACAACACTGGCACAGTTCTGGCATAACTCTCTGGAAAATGGCTGGGCATTGGGTGCAGCACAATCGGCGCGCCCGCGCACATCACGCGTACGCGTGGATGGCGCTTTTCGGAAGATCGGCGCGTACGCGCCAGGTGCGCCCACGCGCAAGGGGTGATTCCGCTAAAAATTTTCTAAGTTAAAAGCTGCAGAATTCACAGATTTTTACCCCAATCTTTCAACGGACATAACTTCCTCATTTTAAATCGTTTTTCGACCGTTCTTCGAACGGCATGGACATCCCGGATCCAATTTCATTTCTAAACAGATTTGATACAAAACGGAGATCCGTAGTCCAAGTTATGTCCCGCCAAAGTATGCCCAAAAACCATATTTTCGTACAAAACCACAATATGCCATTTTCAAAACAAACCATTTTTAACTCTTTCCAAAATCAATCAAATATGTCAATTTCATCCCTTTTCTTTGAAATCAATTCAAAATGTATCAAATTCAACATCAAGCCTCCTCAACTCACACATTGACACATAACCCACAATTTACCAAAATCATTATCTCATCATTATATCCTACTTCACCCAAGTGGCTTAAACTCAAACATATTGACATATCATATACTATTCCTCATGCCAATTCTCAACAACACCAATTCCGATAAATCATCATGGTACGCAAACAACATCATACTCACCATCAACATGGTTCAACCCACAATTCAACCATAACCAATAATCAAGCATATATATCACAACATGCATATTTCTTATACATCATACCACCAAGGCATCAATAATCATCATCACATATATGACCACATCATATATCTCAATCATTCAACAACATCAACCATTCAATGCCTATCTTAGGGCCTCTAGCCTAAGTATTTCCTACCACATTACATATTAGATACGGGAAACCGAAACCATACCTTAGCCGATTTTCCCAAGCTCCACCGGAGCACTTCTAAACCACTTATCCACAAGCTCTCAAGGCCTCAACACTTCCAAGAACAGATTTTGCACCACCAAACCCTTTCCAAGCTTTTCAAAATCACCAATCAAGCTCCAATATCCACACATACACAACCTAAGCCACAACCATCATACCCATACACAACATCTCAAATTTTGTAGAGCTCTCCGCGGTGAACGCGTGGCCGCAAACGGGGCGGCAATCGGAGCTCTAGATCAAAAGTTATGGTGATTTGAAGATCAAGTGAGAGAGAGAAGTTGAGAGAATGTTCTTCCCTTCCTCTCCACCATTTCAGCTTGTGTGTGTAACAAATGAGGAGAGAGAGTGCTGAAAACTAGGGTTTTGGTTAAGTTATGTTGGGCCAAGGGCCCACTTTGGGTCCAATTGGCCCGGTTTGGCCCGTTCGGTCCAATCTTGGTCCGAATTCTATAAAATTGGTACCGAAATTCTCGTCTCAATCTCCTCTATCACATTTAGCCATAAAAATCACATTTTAGGCTTTCTAGAATAAATTCTCATTTATGGGTTAATTAGCCGTTAATTAACCGGGTTTTACATGAAATGTACAAGATACGCTTAGATAAATCTGCAGGTGGTTCTTTGCACATAAAGAAGACACCAGAGGAGACTACTGAGCTTATTGAGTTGGTTGCTAACAACCAATACTTATATTCCTCCAACAGGAATTCTGTGAACTCTGAGACTTCTCAGAAGAGAGGTATTTTGGAAGTGGAAGCTATTGATACTCTTCTTGCTCCGAACAAACTTTTATCTTAGCAAATAATTCTAATTACTCAACAGTTGAGTGGGATGCACGTTTCAGCTGTTAACACTCAAAATGCACCTCAAGAGGTCCCTTATGACATGACAGGTAATTGTTTGCAAAATGAGAATTATGATTATGCTTAATCTTTTTCTGAACAGGTCAATTACATGGGGAGTGGTCCTAGAAACCCCAATAATGATCCATACTCTAAGACCTACAATCAGGGGTGGAGAAATTACCCAAATTTTGGGTGGAGGAACCAACCTCTGAGATCTCATAATTTCAACAATAATTCTCAAGGTGGTTTCCAAAAGAATAATCATAATAACTGCCAATTTTAGTCTCATCAACAACAACCACCTCAGCAGACAAATTGTCAGCCCCAGCAAAACTCTAACTGGGAGACAATGTTGAATATTTTTATGCAGGAAACCAGAGCATCCATTAGAAACTTTGAGGTACAAATGGGCCAGTTGAGCAAGCAATTACCTGAAAGGTCTCCAAGTACATTTCCTAGTGATACAGTGGTGAACTCAAGAGAAGATTGCAAGGCTATTCAATTAAGAAGTGATAAGGTAACTGGTTCTGAGACCAAGGTCAATGAGGAGCTAGTTGAAAAAGAAGCTCTAGAGGAGAAAAAGGAAAAAGTAGAGCACGCCCCTCCAAAGCATGCAGACAACCCATTCCCAGACTCTCTCGATACTTATCCTACGTTGCCCAAGGCTCCTAAGCACAAGCCAAGAATGGCATATCCTCAAAGGCATCAGAAGGCTTCCAAGGACAAGCAATTTTCTAGATTTTTAAAAATCTTCAAGAAGCTACAGATCAACATTCCTTTTACAGAGGCTCTTGAGCAAATGCCTCTCTATGCTAAATTTATGAAAGAATTGTTGACTAATAAGAGGAATTGGAAGGAATAGGAAACAGTGGTATTAACTAAGGAATGCAGTGCTATTATTCAACATAACCTTCCTGAGAAAATACAGGATCCAGGGAGCTTTGTAATTCCTTGCACCATTGGAGATGTCACCATCCCGAGAACTTTATGTGATCTTGGAGCTAGCATAAATCTCATGCCACTTTTAGTGATGAAAAAGCTCCAAATTGAGGAGGTAAAACCCAATCGTATTTCTCTTCAACTTGCTGATCTATGGAAGAAGATGCAAAGTCTTCTATTGTTCTTGGTACACCCTTTTTAGCTACAAATAGAGCTTTGATTGATGTGCAAAAGGGTGAATTAACCCTGAAGGTCAATGAAGAGCAAGTGGTCCTTAATGTATTTGAAGCTCTCAAACACCCTAATGATTCTGAAGGGTGTATGAGAGTTGATGTTGTTGAACCACTTGTTCAAGAGGTACTGGAAGCTGAGGTACTTGATGATATTCTGGATCCCATTTCTGAGTATGAATTAGTTGAAGTTGATGATTCACCACCCCAGAAGGAGCTGATGAACATGCTTGAAGCAAAGGAGGAAGCTCCCAAGCTTGAGCTCAAACCCTTGCCTCCTTCTCTGAAATATGTATTCTTGGGTGAAAATGATTCATATCCAGTGATTATTAGCTCTTCTCTGAAGCTTGGAGAGGAATAGGCACTTATTTCAGTGCTCAAGAGCCATAAAACAGCTCTTGGGTGGACCATTGGTAATTTATAGGGGATTAGTCCAACCAAATGTATGCACAAGATCCTTCTTGAAGATGATGCTAAATCGGTTGTGCAACCACAAAGGAGACTAAATCCAATTATGAAAGAGGTGGTCCAAAAAGAGGTAATGAAACTATGGGAAGTCGGCATTATATACCCTTTTTCTGACAGCCCTTGGGAAAGTCCTGTGCAGGTAGTTTCCAATAAATGAGGGATGACAGTGATCAAGAATGAGCTAATTCCTACAAGAACCGTCACATGATGGAGAATGTGCATAAATTACAGGAAGCTCAACACTGCTACAAGGAAGGATCACTTCCCCCTGCCTTTCATTGATCAGATGCTTGAGAGGTTAGCTGGTCATGCTTTTTATTGTTTTCTTGATGGATATTCTGGATATAATCAAATTGCAGTAGACCCTCAAGATCTAGAGAAGATTGCATTCACATGCCCTTTTGAAGTATTTGCTTACAGGAGAATGCCATTTGGACTTTGTAATGCTCCAGCAACTTTTCAGAGGTGTATGCTTTCCATTTTTTCTGATATGGTTGAAAAGTTCATTGAGGTATTTATGGATGACTTCTCTATTTTGGTAATTCTTTTAAATCGTGCCTTAAGCATTTATCTCTGGTCTTGAAACGGTGTCAAGAATCAAACCTTATTTTAAATTGGGAAAAATGTCATTTTATGGTTACTGAAGGTATTGTTCTTAGACACCGAATTTCAAGCAAGGGAATTGAGGTTGATAGAGCAAAGGTGGAGGTAATTGAAAAATTACCACCACCAGCTAATGTTAAGGCAGTTAGGAATTTCTTGGGTCATGCAGGTTTTTATAGAAGATTTATAAAGGATTTTTCAAAAATTGCTAAACCATTGAGTAACCTATTAGTTGTTGTTGTTCCTTTTGTGTTTGATGCTGAATGCCTGCATACTTTTGAAACACTAAAAGCAAACCTTACCTCAGCTCCCATTATAGCTCTTCCTGACTGGGATTTACCATTTGAATTTATGTGTGATGCTAGTGATTTTGATATTGGAGATGTTTTAGGACAAAGGCATGGCAAGCTTATTCATGTCATTTACTATGCTAGTCGTGTGTTAAAGGATTCTCAAAAGAATTACATAACTACAGAGAAAGAACTATTAGCTATTGTGTATGTTGTTGATAAGTTTAGGTCCTATTTAATTGGTTCTAAGGTTATTGTTTATACTGATCATGCTGCTTTGAAGTACCTTCTAACCAAACAGGAATCTAAACCAAGATTAATCAGATGGGTGTTACTCCTTCAGGAGTTTGATATTGAGATAAAAGACAGAAAAGGGTCAGAAAATCAAGTAGCTGAACACCTTTTTAGAATTGAGCCTGAAGTGGGAGTACAGTCACCCACAGCTGTAGCTGAGACATTTTCAGATGAGCAACTGCTCCTTATTCAGCAGGCTCCATGGTTTGCAGACATTGCAAATTATAAAGCCATGAATTTCATTCCAAATGAGTACAATAGACAACAAGTAAAGAAGCTACTGACTGATGAAAAGTACTACTTTTGGGAGGAACCGTACCTTTTTAGAAGATGCTCAGATGGTATAATCCGGATATGTGTTCCAGATGAGGAGACACAGCAGATTCTTTGGCATTGCCATGGCTCTGATTATGGAGGCCACTTTGGTGGTGAAAGGATAGCTACAAAAGTCCTTCAGAACGGGTTTTGCTGGCCGACTTTCATCAGGGATTCAATAGCATTTGTGAAAAGTTATGGCAGATGTAAAAGAGCTAAGAATCTCCCTGCCAACCATTAGATGCCACAGCAGGGGATTCTTGAGGTTGAGTTGTTTAATGTGTGGGTTATTGATTTCATGGGACCTTTCCCACCCTCATACTCTAATAACTATATTCTGGTGGCAGTTGATTATGTGTCCAAGTGGGTGGAAGCTGTGGCTCTACCCACCAATGATGCTAAAATGGTGATGATCTTTCTTTAGAGATATATTTCCAGCCAGTTTGGTGTCCCAAGGATACTCGTTAGTGATGGTGGAAGTCACTTCTATAACAGACAGCTGGACTCACTTCTGCAGAGATATGGAGTCTGTCATAAAGTGCCTACCCCATATCACCCTTAGACAAGTAGACAGGTTGAGGTTTTCAACGAGAACTCAAGAGGATTCTAGAGAAGACCGTCAGTGCCTCAAGAAAGGACTGGTTTAGGAAGCTTGATGATGTATTCTGGACTTATCGGACAGCTTGCAAGACTCATATTGGCATGTCCCGTTATCAACTGGTCTATGGTAAAGCCTGTAACTTGCCAGTTGAGTTAGAGCATAAAGCTTACTGAGCAATCAAATATCTGAACCTTGATGCTCAGGCTGCAGGAATTAAGAGAATGCTGTAGTTGAATGAGCTTGATGAATTTAGATATTCAGCTTATGAGAATGCCAATATATGGAGAGAACTAAGATATGGCATGATAAGAAGATTGCCATTAGAGTCTTTGAGCCAGGTCAGAGAGTGCTTCTCTATAATTCAAGGCTCAAACTCTTTTCCAGGAAGCTGAAATCCCAGTGGTCAAGACCATTTGTGGTTACCAGAGCTTCACCATATGGTCATGTAGATATTTAGAAAGAGAATTCTGACAGGAAATTCACAGTTAACGGTCAGAGGTTGAAGCACTATCTTGGAGGCGAGATTGATCGCCAACGGTCCATTCATTGCTGAATTAGTAGGATTGACGGTCAAGCTAGTGATGTTAAAGAAGCGCTTGCCGGGAGGCAACCCGATAATTTCGTATACTTAGTTATTTTCCGTTGCATTGGTTTTATTATTTATTTGACTTTTATTGAGTTTTTACTGTTTTCGCTTTGTTTTACGTGTGTTTTGATCATGCAGAAATTTTAGAATAGGAACCTGAACACTTCGAAAAATTTTTGATCACCCTGGAGGTGCATGCTGTGGACTATGTGACACCAAACTTGGGATCTCCAAGTTTGGCGTGGAATATTGTGTGCAAAATAAAGGAGAGGCTCTGGAAGGTCCACGCCAAACTTGAAAATTCCCAAGTTTGGCGTGGAGAATGACATAATCAAGACGCACATAGGGAGAAGTTGACGCCAAACTTGAGCATTTCAAGTTTGGCGTGGGAGCTACGTGCGAAAGAGGTGATATCCTCTGCCAGAGTGACGCTGAACTGGGCTCCCCTGACATTTGCCATAGGAAATTACAAAAAAAAAGGGGCTGGCGCCAAACTTGGGCTACACCAAGTTTGGCATGGGGAGGCACTACTCCACTCGGGACTCACGACGCCAAACTTCCAATTTTTGGAGTTTGGCGCCAGCTACATACACATGCCCACCCTAAGACCCATTTCCACCACAATCAGACAAAAATCACATTGATTTCGAAATCAATCAAACCAAATCACACATGATCCCAACCCTTTTTCCCTTTCCCAAATATTCCTCCCCTTTTTCCTCTTTCCATAAACCCCTTCCCACAGCTATAACTCTTGCCCTACCACACATGCCCCAGTTCAAGAGTCCCCCTTCTTTTGACCATCATTCCTCCTTCCCCAAATATTCATCACATTCCTCAAACATAGCCCCTGCTCCCGTGTCCCCTTAACCCTTGCCCCCTTCCTTCTTGCATTCCCCAATACCCAAACCCCAACTCCTCCCTCCCAACAAAACTACACTTTAACCCTCCCTTAGCCTCGTCCGTGACCCCCCTCACCTACCCTCCACTCTTATTTAAACCCCCAACCACAACACCATAACCACACTTCATCCCCTCTTTCTCAACTCAGTAAACACTAACTCCACTTCTATACACTTCTCCCCCTTCCACAACACAGCACTTCCTTCTCCCTCAAAACACTAACGTCCAACCACCCCTTCCAAAACCAATACCTTAACCCCTCTCTCCATTCCCAGATATCATTCTTCTTCCTTCTTCATCCATACAAACCATTAAACCCAACCCCTCCACCCCCTTTCGTCCCTGCCTCCCTGATGCACCACTATCTCGTGGTACATATTGTGCCTAATTGAGTGGATTTTATCCACTATTCTTATACTTATTCATAGAATTCGCATGTTTTACATTTTCTTTCCTGATTTTGTGTTATGATTGAAAACATGCTTCTTTGGCCTTAATTTTGCTAATCTTAATCCTCTCTTATTACCATTCAATGCCGTGATATGTGCGTTAAGTGATTTCAGGGATTACAGGGCAGGAATGGCTTAGAGGATGGAAAGAAAACATGCAAAAGTAGAAGGAATACAAGAAGTTGAAGAAATTGCTAAGCTGTCCAGCCTGACCTCTTCGCACTCAAACGGTCATAACTTGAGCTACAAAGGTCCAAATGATGCGGTTCCAGTTGCGTTGGAAAGCTAACATCCGAGGATTTAAAATAATATATAATTCACTATAGTGGCCGTACAGAAAAATGACACGCACACATAAATCACACGGATGCATCGTTCTACAGAAAAATCAGCGACCTGCACTTGGCAAAATTCGTCCCCAGCAATTTCTGGGCTGTTTCTGACCTAGTTTTCGGCCCAAAAAATACAGATTAGAGGTTATAAAGTGGGGAAATACATCCATTCATTCAATACAACATTCATAATACACAATTTTTAGGATTAGATGTAGTTTTTAGAGAGGCTCTCTCCTCTCTATTAGGATTTAGGATTTCTATTAGTTTTAGGATTATTCTTCTTCATTCCAGGTTCAATGTAACTTTAATTTATGTTTCTCTTCTACTTTTAGATACTCTAATGCTTTTACTTGTATTTGACTCATGTTGCCAAATTAGCTTAAGAACCCTTTTATGTTAGATTTGAATTTATGTTTAAATATAATTTGAGGTATTTCAGATTTATGATTTTTACTTAGCTTTTTATATTCTTGGCTTTAATTGATGAATTGATTAATTGGAGACACTTGAGTTATCAAACTCATTGTGATTGATAATTGTTATCCTTGCTAATTAATTTGAATTCCAATAACTCTAGTCTTTTCTTAGGAATTGACTAGGATCTGAGGAATCAAATTGATTCATCCACTTAGCTTACCTTCATAGTTAAAGGTTAATAAGGTGGGAGCAAAATCCAATTCTCATCATAATTGATAAGGATAACTAGGATAGGACGTCCAGTTTTCATATCTTGTCAAGAGTTTTTCTAGTTATTAATTTATTTTTCCTGCAATTTATTTTCCCTGTTCAACCTTTCAAAAACCTAAAAATATTATTTTTCATAACCAATAATAAATCATACTTCCCTGCAATTCCTTGAGAAGACGACCCGAGGTCTCAATACTTCGGTTATAAATTTTATTGGGTTTGCTTAAGTGACAACCAAACTTTTGTACGAAAGGATTCTTTGCTGGTTTAGAAACTATACTTACAACGTGATTATTCTGATGAAATTCTTTACTAGCAAAAGTCCTCTCGTCACTCCTCATTCCATATGCCGCTCCTCTTTGCTTTTCATTTTCTGTTCCAATTTAAAAAAAACAGAGAAAGATATTTTTAGCATTGATTTTTATTTCCTTCCGTTTCAATTTCTGCTCTTCTATCTTCTTCCCCTTTGTATTTCTTTATTTTGCTCGAGGACGAGTAACAGTTTTAAGTTTGGTTTTGTCGCTTTGCTATTTTATTCTGTTATTTCTATGGCACCAAAGACCACCCAACCTTCTAAGAAGAGAAAAGGAAAGGAACTGGCCACCATTTTTCATTATGCAAGCAGATTCCGCTCTAAACTGCATGAAGAGCACCTTTATGAGGTCACTGGCAAAAGACCGGTTCCGCCAGAAGTGCAGTTTAATCTCCAACCGGATGAATATACAGAAATTCAGCGTGAAATTCAGAAAAGATGATGGTAATTTCTATTCAATCCGCACACACAGGTGGGGCAATTAATGGTTAAAGAATTTTATGGGAACCTGTGGATTACTTATAAGGATGTGTCTGGAGTCAATGAAAGAGACCACTGAAGCTTTGTAAGGGGAAGAGTTATTGATTTCAGCCCAGAGATTATTCGGCAGACCCTCCAGTTACCATAGACTATGCCCTCACTTGAGTTTTACAGTGAGAGGGCTGAGAGGGATCAGCGACTGGAGCAAGTAGTCCTTGATATATGCATTCCAGATTCCTAGTGAAAACTAGGGGCAGAGGGGAAGGCAGGCCATATCAGAGTCGGTGACTTGACACCTTTGGCTAGGGGATGGCACCATTTTATTTCCGATCTATCATGCCCACAAGTAACCGATCTGAGTGTACTATGGACCGAGCCATCATGATTCACTGCATTCTGTTGGGAGAGCCAGTGCAGGTGGCAGACGTTATTGCCCAGTAGATTTACCATATCACCGCCAACACCAAAGAGAATGCCAGGTTAGGCTTCCCACATCTCATCTTCCGCCTCTGTGAGGCCGCTAGGCTGAAGATAGAGAATGATTTCCCTATCCCAATCAAGAAGCCCATCACAAAGAAGACAATGGAACTAGTAAGGGACTATCAAAGACTCCTAAGAGTCGAACAGGCTGAAGAAGGAGCTCAAGAGGAGCAGCCACTGCCTCAGGGACAATACTTTTCTCCTCAAGAATACTGGCAGCAGCTCACATCCTCCATGGAGCAGATGAAGGTCACTATTGACATGCGCTGGTAGCAGTATACTGCATCTGTGGAGGAAATGAAAGCCATACAGAACAGTCGTTGGAAGCACCTCTGTACCACCCTTGATGAGATGAGAGCTGATCAGAACCTTTAGTAGCAGGAGTTCTTTCAGCTGAGATTGGATTACAGCTGCCTGAGAGTACCTTACGGAGCCCAGCCTAAGGAGAGAGATCTCCACCAGAGAGATTGAGGTGGCTTGGTTCCTTTCCATTTTCCTTATTATTTTGCTATTTTTATGATTAGGTTCCTGTTTTCTGCTATTTTTGTTACTACATGATAAGATTTTATTTCAATTCCTAGGTTCTAGTTTAATTTACTATTTATTTTGTCATTTAATCCTTATTCTGAAAGGGTGTCTCATGTATTGCTCATTGAGGTTAAAATCAAAAGGAAAGAAAGAAGAAAAAGATGTAATGCATGAGTAAGAGAGTTAATGAAAGTTAGTGAACCGTGCATGTTTGAACTTGAATCAAGGAATGTCGATGTATAAGGAACAGGAGTCTAGAGAACTATTATGAATTTTCTGAAGTTAGTGAAAGTTAATCCTTGAAGTAAAAAAGAAACAGCAAAGAAAAAAATAAAAGGCAAGGCCCAAGGCTCTGAGCATCAATGACTAGGGAGGTCAGACATGATTAAAAGTTTAAAGAGTTGTTTCCCTAGTCATATGCTTGTGGTGCTCTTGTGTCAACTAATCCTTGAGATAGAACATTTAGAGTCAAGATCAAATGCATTTAGCAGAGTATGCCAAAGGCTTTGAGCACCACTGTCTGGGAGTAGCTAAAAGAAAAATCAAAACTTCAAGAGAGTTCCCAAGTTAAATGCTTGTGGTGTTCTTGTGTCAATTAACCATTGAGACAGAACATTTAAAGTCACAGTTAGGCTCAAAGTGCAAAGCACCAATTCATTGAGAATTAAAGTATATCTGCTGTGTTCAAGGATTGAACTGAAATATAAAGATAAGATAATTCATAATATGATCCGGATTCTAATTCTGATTGACAGTGACATTTCTCTGATTCAAAGGAGAGTGAGATGCCAAAACTGTTCAGAATTACAATAGATAAACCCCACTTTAAGAAGAGAAATGAGCATAACTGAACTCTCACATCTCATGAAAATTCACATCTTAATCATATACTAATTTTGGTTGCTTTAGGACAAGCAACAATTCAAGTTTGGTGTTGTGATGCGTGAGCATCCTCTCTATCTTTTCTTAGTGAATTTGCACTTGAATTGTTAAGTTTAATCAAGATTTGATATATTTTAGCCACTATGAATGCTACTTTGAGTTGTGTGCAATTCTGTTTATTTCAGGTAGCATTTTGGACGAATTTGACAGAGTTGGAGCCAAAGACCAAGCAGGGAGAACTTGGAAAGCTAGGCTGCCACCTCCACGCCATACTTGAGATATTCAAGTTTGGCGCCACTTCAAAAAGCCCCAAGAAAGCAAGGCTGCCTCCTCTACGCCAAACTTGGGATTCCCCAAGTTTGGCTTCAACACAAGAATTTCCAAGGGCTTACATGCGGTCCACTCCATGCAAAACATGAGAGCTCAAGTTTGGCGTCAATATGAAGTCTCCAAAGAAAGCCACACGCACCATCCCACGCCAAACTTGGAGTAGCCAAACTTAGGTTACTCCAAGTTTGGTGCCAACTCAAGGAAAGCCCATGGAATTCTCTGCCTAGTCCATGCCGAACTTGACTCCCTCCAAGTTTGGTGCCAACATGAAGTCTCTAAGGGAAGATACACGCACAACCTTCACGCCAAACTTGGATCCTACCAAGTTTGGCGCCACAAGCCAAGAAGCAAAAGAGAATCCTCTGCCTTGTCCATGACAAACTTAGATCATTCCAAGTTTGGCTCCAACACTAGTACAATTGGTGGTCCCCAATATCGTCCAAAGGCCTGCACGGATCAGTTGTTTTGTTTTGATTTAAACTTTTATTATTTTGATAATTAGGAAAAGATATTATTTAGTTTTTAGGAAAAATATTTTACATTAATTAGGATTAGATATAAAAGGGAAAAGAATCAGCTCTTCGGGTTCTTCTCTTCTCTTCTACCTCATTCCACAATTTACAGTTTTTACGAATCCTAGTTTTCCCTTAGAACCATGAGCAACTAAACATCCACTGTTAAGGTTAGGAACTCTGTCTATTGTATGGATTGATAATATTACTTTTCTATTTTAATTCATGTTCTGATTTATAATTCAAGAATTGTTTTCGTTCTTTATTTTATGAATCTAGGTGGAACGGAAGTATGACCTTGGTTCTAATTGAGTTCTTGTATAACTTGGAAAAGCGCTTGACTTGAACAACAACTTGAAAACAATTTCTCCTAAACTTATGATTATCTGGACTTAACGGGTACGTGACATATAATCCTCTTATATTTGGGTAATTAGGGTTTCTGTGGCATATAAACTAGAATTGAACTTCACCCTCTAATTGGAATTAAGTAACAAAGGAATTGGCAGTTGATGAATTTTAGAGGAGACTAAAAAGGTCTAATGAATTAGGGTTTAGTCACATATAGTTCGCTATGAATTAAATCTTGCATGATTAAAATAGTTAGAAAGAAAAGTCAATCTGGAAAATAGATATCTCTGAAGTCTTAACTATTACTGCTTAGTCCATCAATCCTCGTGGGATCGACCCTCACTCACCTGAGGTATTACTTGGTACGACCCGGTGCACTTGCCGGTTAGTTTGTGGGTTGTAAATACCGCACCACCAACAACACCAAAATCACTTCAATATTTATTTCCTATATCCTCTAAACATGCACCATACATATAATTCAACTTATCCTACGGTCAACTAACTTAAGTTCTTACATAACATTATATATTAACTACGAGAAACTAAAACCATACCTTGGCCAATTCCTCCCTAAGCTCAAAATGCCACAAATTTCCAAGCTTCTAAGACACCAAATAATTTCCAATGAGCTCCAGCCACCAAAGCTTGAACCCAAGCACTCCAATTCACCAATTCAACATCAAATTTAATACAATTTCAATCTAATTCATATAATTCGTCAAAATTAGTACTAAAGTTTAAAAAATTGGACAAACCACAAGGATTTAGAGTTTTCTTACCTTACCCATTAATGATTAGGGCAAAATTCAATAATTATCCAATGTTAGATTGCACCTAAACCACTAAAATAATCAAAATCACTCAATACTCATAACTAAAATGCAAATTTACAAAGAAAAAGGAAACTGAGTACGAAATACAAAGTTTCTTACCACTTAGTTCAGATAGAATTGAATATCTCGACAAGACGAACGCGTGGCCACAAAAGACTTGTCAATTGGAGTTTCGGATTAAAAGTTATGAAGGATTTACTGTTATGGTGAATAGTGCCAAACCCCATTCTTCTCTTCTTCTTAGCTGCATGGAACTCAAATGGGGAGAGGGAGAAGGCTGAAGCTTGCTTATATGGGTGGGTTGTGAAAGTGGGTTTGGGCCAATTTTGGGACAAAACCTTTAAAATTAGTGTTTTAATTCCTATTCTAAATAATTTTACATCTCTAAATTATAAAATTTAATTTTCCAATATCTTTGGCTCATATTTAATTTATTAGTTAATTATTTATTATTTTTTGAGGTTTTACATCCCCCTCTCTCCTTCCCTCTTTCTCTCTCCACCTCTCTCCTCCATTTCTCCCTCTCTTTCAACCTCTCTTCTTTCTTTCTCTCTCTCTCTCTCTCTCTCTCTCTCTCTATCATCATTTATCTTTTCTTTAACTTCTTTCTTTCTTTCTTTCTTTTATCTTTATTTTTTATGCTTTGATACAAAAATTTCTTATCTATTATCTTTTTTTTCAAAGTGAAGGTAATTGCATTACTTTAAGAAAGTGATACAAAGTCCAACGTGAGACCAAAGAAATAGCTGCGGGATTCTCCTAATTGAAGCTATAAGTGGCTACAATAATAACCAATAAACTAAAGAAAGGAAAATACATTAGGAAATTAGGAAACTTGTCTTCTATTCATCTCCTGGCAAATATTCCTTGCTGAGTTCGAAATCTGTTGGACAGATGTCTTCTCATTATCAAACACTTCTTTATTATGTGCTTTCCACAATGCCCAATAAAGAGCAGCGAAGATATTGAGAGCATCGTCACATTCTCTCCCATTTCAAGCACTTAATAGACACTCCATAAAAGAGGACCACTTTGCAATGGTGGCACCAACTTCAAATCAACTGCTCCACATACCTCCTGAGTAGGGCCGCACCATCGAAGGCAATGGATGATAGTTTCCGGGGTTAATCTACATCTGGGACATAAAGGTGGAGTCAACTAAAAACGCTGGTGGATGAGGCTCAGTACTGGTAATCTTTCATGCGCAACTCTCCACAAAAAAAAATTTAATCTTTGTTGGTAACTGTAAGCCCCAAATTTTCCTCCAACTTCTTGGATTTTGCATGATTGCAGGTAGCTGATTGATTGGCTCATGCGCAAAGCCATACGGAAGCACAGATCCAGATGCCACATCATATTGCTTCTTGGAGTTTAAGGCCTAAATCAGAGAGTCCTTGCTGTTATTATTCAGCTCTATAGAGAGGATTCAGGTACTTACTTTAGGGAAAAAGATTAATTTGATAAGCTCTCTGTTCCATCTTCTTCTTGTGGTCAGTAAGTCCTTTACTCTATTAATTGTTGAAAACATAATGTTTATGTATTGATTTCTAAGACTAATATGATATGGGTATGGGGGCGGTTGCCAGGGTTCTTTCCAAACATTAACATCATTTACTGACCCTATACTCTACAACAATCCTTTTTTCACTACTTTTCTACCCTCAAAAGAGACTTTGCCAACCCCAAGAAGGGTTAGTCCCTTTATTTACAGTCAAAGAAGACTTATATCTAAAATACTTACCCTTTAACATTTTGCTGAGTAGTGCATTAGGATTAACAGCCAATCTCCAAAATTATTTTCCAAGCAGAGACAAATTTTGTGCACGTAGATCTTTGAAACCTAATTCTCCTTCTCTTTTAGGTCTTGTCATTTTGTCCCAGCTAATTCATAACATTCTCCTTTCAGTGCCTCTCTAACCCCACCTAAATTGTGTTAAAATCTTGTGAATCTCATCTAAAAGTGAATCAAGTAGTTTAAAACAGCATAGGTATACACAGAGATTGCTTCTTTAATAGCCTTAATTAGGACATGTCTTGCACCTACTGACAATGGATATCTCTTTCAATATTGTACCTTATTTTGTACTTTGTTTTTTATGGCTCCAAAAGTGGCTTTTTTAGATCTTTGTACAGTTGATGGGAGGCCTAGTGTAACACCCTAATTACCCTAAGCCTTACCTCATTCCGTAAAGCAAAGGTTAATTAAAGGTCACGACAATTCTAAGGTTTATACAATATTATATATAGAAAGAAATAGTAATTCTAGAAGCCAGATGAAGAAATATGCTCAAAAACAGAGTTTTCAAAAGCGTGAAACGTTCACACGAAGCTAAAAGCAATAAGGCACAGGATATAGATACAAATAATAAGGTATACATAGTTATAAGAATTTCATAATCATAAGATACTAGTCTCAGCCCGCGGAGCTTAGGTTGACTAGTGATATACAGACATATAGAGTTTTGAAAGTCAAATCTGCATATACAATATCTCTCTCAAAGTTGGTCTCTAAGGCAAACAAAATACAAAAGTGAGAGTATTAAAAACAAAAGAAATCAAAAGATTTCAAAAGATAATCAAGATCCTCCGCTCTGTCACCATCTCACAACTCACTGAGGTGGGTTACAACCTGCATCTGAAAAATAACAACAGAATATGGTATGAGAACCAGAGGTTCTCAGTATGGTAACAGTGTCCAGTAATGTAAGATATAAGACTCTGGGACGCCAGAGGCAATCCTAGAACTTCATATCCATTATAATATTTAACTTAAAGCATAACTTCGGCCCAGTTTGGGTAAATAACTTAAATAAGTTCTTTTGGAAAAAAAAGCTTAAAGTATAAGAACTTTTATTAATAGTAGCTTATAAATAGGTTATTGTGTTTGGATTTTTAGATATAGAAGTACTTATTTTAAAGTTGAAGCGTTTGGATAAATAACTCAAAAAATATAAATATTTTTACACAAGAAAATGGAAATTAAAATACCGATGATAACAAATACTTCAATATTGAATGTTGATTTTACATAATCTAATCACTAAGATTACAATCGTTTAGGCAATTGATTCTTTATTTGCTCTTTTATTAGTTCCATTTTTTAGACAATCGGTTCTTGCCACGTAATATCATTAGAAATTGGTTCTTCTACTTCACCTTCACCCATAACATTGTTCTTATATGTGGTGAATAGTAATAAAATTTTAATTCACAATAATCTTGATGGCAATGCCAAAGAAATTATTGTGTAGTTAGTGTTTACTGTTTTATTGTGTATCATATGGTAGGTAAAATTAAAAAACAAATATAAAATATGTGTCAATATATATTTTGTTGCTCTTTTTTTATTTTTCTTTTTTACTCCTATTAGCCTCCTCCTCTATTGCAGTAAAGAACTTGTTATAACTAACTATAAAAATAATAACAAGCTATATAAAAATAAAATCACATGTGAAAAAAATAAAATTAAAACTGATATTTCATACTACTCACAATATTAAATACAAAATAAATAATAAAAATAGAGTGATAAAATGATAAAAAAAATAACTGAAAGGAATATATGCAGTAGGTAGTTTAGATGGAACATTATTTTAAATGGTGATGGAGGGTCAATACAGATGAATCATTACGTGAAAATGATAGTGGAAGGCCAATACTTCTAACAGATAGAACCTTACTTGAAAATGGTGGTGGAAGGCTAGTATTTTCAGCAGAAATAGGAAATATTTTCACAGAGCAAAGAATGAAAGCAGATTTTTTTTAAGTCAATTTTTTTTAGAGAAGTGATAGAATGACTTATTGAGAAGTTAAAAGCTTTTTTCTGAAATGGTGCCAAACACACGTATTGTGACTTTTTATAATTCAAAAGTAAAAAAACAAAGTAGCTTATGCAGTTTTCCAAACGGGCTCTTAGTTTAAAACCATCACTTTAAAACTACAATGAAATAAGGGAATCTAACATAGGGATTTTCTACTTTAACATTTACACCGCTGTCCCACAGCCTTCGCCAGTCTAACCTCCATGCAATCCCATTTTCACTGCCTTTCGAACCTCCTCAATCCTAGTAGAAAACACAAGTAATATCAATGCAAGTAAAACACAAGTATAATCAAGTATAGCAAGTAATTCAAGAAACAACTAAGCATGTTATACAATCAGGTAAACAATGCAAGTCAGTAAAGCAAGCAAACATATAAAATATACACATGATGAATGCCTGTCCAATTTGGCCGTAATATCACATTGTCGGTTCAACTGCTAACCCGACACATTTCCATGGGAATATCGCCTTTCGATCATGAATAAAAGTGGGATCACCCACGGATATAGTGCTGGGTACACTACCCACGAATATAGTGCCAGACACACTTTTGTGATCCGAAAGGATGCGAACGGGATACTCTGCCACAGACCTCACATCTCAACGTAAGCAGCGCGACCTCGACAAGCGTGATTAACCGTTGTCCTTGCTAGGCGCATAGTGTCTCAACAATTCTCACTATAAAATAATATGTTAGTGGATTTTCAGAAATCATTTTCAATACTCAGTAAAGTCATCATTCCACTCCAAGTCCTAGACTCCTCTCAAACACCATCAACCTATAACTCCACAATTCATTACCTTAAGCATCATTACAGTACTCTGCCATTTCACTCTACTAATCCATCCTCAGTACCCCAGAAATACAAGGCTCCGTTTTCTAAAATTTTTACCAGAAAATATCTAATTAAACTCACTTAGAGCACTCTCTATGTTCAAAGCCTAAAAACAAGCTAAAGAATCCTAGATAAGCCTTATGGAAGTTTACAAGCTCCGGAAAGCTAAAACAGTTAAAAACAAGGCTTTTATTGAAAAACAGAACAGTGTGCATACGCATAAGGTTGTGCGTACGCACGCCCAGAAGAGTTTTCTCAAAGTGTGCATACGCATAAAGGTGTGCATATGCACATAAAGTAAAATTTCCATTTTTGTGTGCACGCATGGATACGTACGAACGCCCTCAACAGAAAGCACTTCCTAGCTTGTGTGTGCGCATAATGTTGTGCGTTCGCACAACTTGCAAAGTTCGCAGGGTGTGTGTGCACATCAGAGTGTGCGAACGCTCCCAATATTAGGCATATCTCTGTATGTGCGTGCACATCAAAGTGTGTGTATTCACGTTTCAAAAAATTTACAGGGTGTACGTGCGCACACAGGTGTGTGTACGCACAAGTAAAAACATGGCCTCTGTTCAGAGCACGCGCACAACAGTGTGCCTGGGCACACAAACAAGAAATAAAAAATTCTGCAACATCACAGAATTTCAAACTTTTGACACAAACAAGAAATAAAAAATTCTACAAAATTTCGATTTCCACGAAATCTATACCATTTTAAAGCTCTTTGAATTATCTTTAATTTGATACAAAATTCAATCAATTTCAAAAACTGTAGATCAAGATATGATCCGCCAAAGTTGGCCCAAAATTTGTTTTTACCAAAAATCTTAAAACTTAATTTTTACCAAAACCCTTAATTCAATACCAATTGCTCTATATCCAAACCAGTCCTAGTGTATCCAAATTATATCCACATATCTTCCAATTCATTCCAAAACCTACCAATTCACATTTCCATCATTTTCACACCTAATCATCATTCAATCTATTAATCTCTCAAGCAATATGCAACAACATAACACATCAATAATCTCTCATACACAAATTCATCATTTACCACCCATCATCATCATAATAGTCATCCACCACCAATCATAGTTCAACATCAAGAGTTTATCATCATGCAACATTAACTCAAAAATCAACACCATTTATGAACAAGAATCTCATTTCAACAATTATCAACAATCAATCTAGTCCTATCCTAAGGTCCACTGGCCTAAGTGTCCAGAAATATTACATATTACATAGAGAAAACCGAAAACATACCTTGACCGATTTCCAAAATGTGCAAGACACCAAATTTGTACCCAAAGCATGTCTCTAATCACAAGATTTAGCTCCCAAGGTTCCAATTCCACAACTTTAACCTAAGGTCAGTAAGGGTCAATCCCACGAGAATTGATGGACCAAGCTACAATAATTGAGTGATTTACTTAGTCAGACTAGCAAAAAGGGTGTTTTGAGTTCAAAATCATTAAATGATAATTCATGAATGAAGAAAGCAATCAATAACTTGAGTGTAAAAAGTGTATGAGAAACAATTAAGGTTTTAGTTTATTTTTTCGGATTAACAATCCTTACTAACTACTTTGATCATGCAAGATTCAACTCATGGTAAAATTTAGTTGACTAAACCCTAATTTCTTAGTGATTTAATCTCCTCTGACCTAATCAATCGCTAATTTCTTGGTCACTTAATTTAGATTAGAGGTTTAAGTCCAATTCTAGTTTATTAGCCACACAAACCCTAATTACCAAAGATAAGATGATTATATGTCACGTATCACGTTAAGTCCAAATAATAAGAGAATTATGAGAATTTACTTTCAACCTATTATTCAAGTAAGTTAACTTTTTCAAGAATCAACAAGAATTCATGTAGAAAAAGAGCTATCTTCTTATATACTCAAATTCATAAGATGAAGAACGAAACTAATCCTTGAATTTAAATTAGTACATTAATTAAAAGTAGAATGACAATAGTATTAATTCATAGAATAAACAGAGCTTCTAACCTTAACAGAGGATGTTTAGTTGCTCACGGCTCAGAGAAAACTAGGGTTTCAAAAGTGTGTAAGTGCAGAATGAGGAAGAGAGAGAAGAGAGGAGCCCGAATGGCTGAATCTTTTCTCGTTTTATATCTAACCTCATTGATTTAAAATTAAAATAAATAATGACTACTAAAAGCCCATAAGATTGTGTTTTGTGTTAACTAGTAATAAATAATTAATTAAATCTTCAACCATAAAGCCTTCCCTAAAATTCAATTTCGCGCTACTGGCGCTAAACGCCATGTTTGGTATTTAGCACCGCTGAGGTAGAGAGGAATGGTAAGTTTTCTGACTTCTTGGTGCTAACGCTAAGCTTGGCATTTAACGCCACTAGCATGTGGTTTTGGACACGAATTACAAAGCACTTGGCGCTAAATGCCAGGTCATGGCATTTAGCGCCAACTTGACAGAAGGCTTGCACGCGTTATGAGAAGAATATGATGAAGACGATGAGTACAATGATAATGATAATAAAAGAGGATGAAGAGAAAAAAAAGAGAAGAAATTAAACAACAACATTAACAATAACATCATCAAAAAGAAGAAGACAGTGATGGCTGCAGCGACAATGACGGCAGTGGCTGCAGCAATGATGACAGTGGTGATTACAGTGATAACGACGTTAAAAAAAGAAGAATGAACGTAAGAAGAGGAAAAGGAGGCGGAAGAGACGGAGGAGGAGGAGAAAAAGAGAGTGGTGCGTGAGTGGTTTTTAAACTTTAGCAAATTTTGTTACTCAAAAAGCTTAAACACCTAATACTTTTTAAAATAAAAATATTATAAATTCATTATGAAAAATATACAAGAGAATTGTATCTACATGTGTAAATATGTATTGTTTGTTATAATTATTTGACAAGTGTTTCTATAAGAGACAAAAATTGTCTCTTTGCATGTATTTGTCAGAAAATACAGAAAAAGTCTATTGTTCTCTTCACCAGATGAAAGTGAAGATTAGTCTTGCTAATATTGATTATAATATTTAATAGTTGAAAGAGATTACCATGATGACGAACCTGTTTTGTAAATTGAATTTTTTGCTTTTGGTAATAGTGGAGTTTATAGCTGAAAGATTCGTCAATTACAAGAAAAAGGATAGATAGGAGTTTGTGTCTATTATCCAATCTGATAATATTTGACCTCCTCCCAGTCTTAAAAAACAGACATGTGATGAAAATTGTGATAAAATAAAATAAACATAGTATTTGAATTTGAACTAGGATACTAAATTTTAATTTGTCTTCCGTTTTCTTTTATATGGATTATTAGTTTTTAAATAGAACAAAATTAATAAATTATTTTGGGTCTCTATAGTGTTTTTCTTTTTTTATTTTCAAAAAATTTTGCAGTACTAACTCATATTTTAAGAATAAATCTCTACGTAAAAGTCAATTAACCAAATATATTTAACAAGTTATTTATATTCACGTGTGCATATTTTTTTTCGCGCTCCTACTGCAAGTTTTTTTTGTTTCATTATTTTTCTCTTTTGTTATCGTCGTTACCAACACCATCTCGTCCTCTTTCTCATTCTTTTTTCATTAGAATTTCTTTTTCTCCTTCTTTTTTCTCCTTCTCCTCTATCATCTTCATCGTCATGATCATCATTATTATAGTCATCGCCGTCTTTTTCTTATACGTATTGTCGTTATCATTATCGTAGAATTTTTTCCATATTGATGACGTCTGATCCAAAATTAAAAAAAATATTTTTGTACATTTGTAGCAAAATTTTGATGTATGAGTTCTGAATCTAGATTGTTATTTGATGAATCTGTTCCATTCTCGTTTCAGTGTATTTTGAAAAATTTTCGGTGTATTTTAGAAATATTGCAGTGTATTTTGAAAATATTTTGATGTATTTTTATTCTAATAAGTTTTGCATAATTCAAAACTCTTCCTCTTCCTCCTCCCCATCTTCTGCTGTTGTTTTTTCTTCTTTTTCATCATCGTCATCTTTTTTTTCTTATTCTTTTTTCTTTCTTGTTTTACTTTCTCAAGTTTCTTCTTATTTTACTCTCGTAACAAGAATTAAGACAAAAAATCAAATAAAGAAGAAGAAGAAACATATAATACTACAAAATTACTTGAAGGAGGATGAACCTATATTCATTCAACTAAAAGAAAGAAAGAAATAAGGAAAAAAAGAAGAAGAAGAAAATGCATTAAAGATAATATTTTTGTGCATTTGTAGCAAAATTTCGATGTAAGAGTTCTGAATCTGAATTATTATTGTGATAAATTTGTTCCATTCTCGTTTCGGTGTATTTTGGAAAACTTTTAGTGTATTTTGGAAATCTTGCAATGTATTTTGAAAATATTTCGGTGTATTTTTATCTTGATACGTTTTGTATAATTAAAAACTCTTCTTCTTCCTCCTCCTCATCTTTTGCTAATGCTTCTTCTTTTTCGTCACCATCATCATTATCTTTTTTTATCTTATTCATCTTTTTTTTTTCTTATTTTACCTTCTCAAGTTTCTTCTTATTTTACTCTCTTAACAAGAATAAAAATAAAAAAATCAAACAAAGTAAAAAAAATACATAATGCTGCAAAATTATTTAGAAGAGAATGAACCTATATTCATTCAACCAAAAGAAAGAAATAAATAAAAGAAGAAGAAGAAGAAAATGTATTAAAAAAATATTTTTGTGCATTTGTAGCAAAAATTTGATATAGGAGTTCTGAATATGAATTGTTATTATGATGAATTTGTTCCATTTATTTTGGAAAATTTTTAGTGTATTTTGGAAATCTTGCAGTGTATTTTGAAAATATTTCGGTGTATTTTTATTTTGATAAGTTTTGCATAATTCAAAACTCTTTCTCTTCTTCCTCTTCATCTTCTACTGCCGCTTCTTCTTCTTTTTCATCATCATTATCATCTTCTTTTTTTTTATTTATCTTTTCATTCTTGTTTTACCTTCTCAAGGTGGTTTTGTTTTTCTCTCTTAACAAGAATAAAAATAAATAAATCAAAGAAAAAAGAAGAAAAAATACATAATGCTGCAAAATTACTTGGAAGATGATGAACCTACATTTATTCAATTAAAAAAAGGAAGAAATAAGAAAAAAAGAATAAGAAGAAAATGCATTAAAAAAATATTTTTGTGCATTTGTAACAAAATTTTGATGTAGGAGTTCTCAATCTGAATTATTATTGTGATGAATCTGTTCCATTCTTATTTCGGTGTATTTTAGAAAACTTTCAGTTTATCTTAGAAATCTTGCTATGTATTTTAAAAATATTTCGGTATATTTTTATTTTGATAAGTTCTGCATAATTCGAAACTCTTTCTCTTTCTCTTCTTTATCTTCTACCGCTACTTATTTTTCATGTTCTTATTTCATCTTCTCATAATTCTTTTTGGGAGAAAAAATCAAACAAAGAAAAAAAATACATAATATTGCAAAATCAATAGAAAGAGGAGGAGGAAAAAAAATACAACAACAACAGCAATAATTAAAAGAACGATAATGAAGATGAAACACGCGAAGGAGAATGAACACAAAGAAAAAGAAGGAAGAACGCATAGAAGAAAGAGGAGGAAGAAGATAAACGCGGGATACAAATACTAAAAGAGAAACAACATAAATTCACGCACGCGATATGTAAGTGAATTTTATTGGGTTATCATTAATTTCTTTAGACTTATTTGCTAAACATACTTGGATATATAGCAAGACTTGTATTTTAAAAACAATAATATATAAATGGTTACACTTAATTAGTTAATTTCCTAGTTTTCAGGTAGTTGCTAAAGTTAATCATGATCAACCTATTAACTTGTTTTACTGAACCAAAAATCTATAATATTGTGTATAAAAATAGTAATTAATTACCTCTGAATTAGAAAAAACAATACCAATTTCCTACTAATTGGACTGACTATTATATTAAACTACAATGGGACAAAATGTAAAACTAAAATAATGGACCGATTTATTGATTAATGTAGACCCACTAATTTAATTATAAAAAACAAAGACAAATGCACACAGTTCATAAAATAAATTATTTTCACATATTCATTACGTAGAATTTTAATTGACAAATAAATCAATATTAAAATTTTTATTTCACTCCTTCATGACAACTAAAAAAGAAATCCAATCTGCCTTTCTTTTTGTAGTTGACAAATGGGAATGCTTAACCCATGAATTCCACCATTGCTAAAAAAAAAGCCCAATAAATAAAACAGGTTCGTCATCATATTAATCTCATTAAAATATTAAACATCATAACCAACATGAGCAGGATTAATTTTCATTTCCATCACGTGAAGGGAACCGTAAGTTTCTTTTTGCATTCTCTGACAAACACCTGCAAAGACATCATTTTTATCTCTTACAGAGACACTTCTCAAACAATTACAAGAGATGGCATGTATCTAGAAATGTAGATACAAATTCTCTATCTACACTCAAGAATTCGTCACATACATATATCTTCGACGAATTTTTCTTATAGATTTTAGAATTCAAATTAATATAAATATTAGATAAGAACTTGCTTCTTACGAAAGTATAAAATAGAAATGACATGATTTGAAATTCTTCACATACCTACTTTTTGTTAATCAGACTAATCTCTATAGATATTTAAAAAAATATTAAAAAAAATATTTATTTCGAGAGTTACTTGAAACGGTGATTTGGGCTGATGGTGAGGTTCAGACTCCTTCTGAGACAGCATTCGACTTGTGCTGGTGTCGAGGTACTGTCGTCCGAGTTCCTCGTGAGGAGGTGGGAGTTGATACCTACAAGAAACTCTGATACTTAAGTTAACAAGGATTTTAAGCAGTTTCTTAGTAGATTGGGACTTGAATATTGATAATGAGCTTTGAGTGTCGGTTTAGATTTTCTTCTTATAGAAATAAGAACTACTTCATTGTAAGCATAGCTCCAAACCAACAAACAAAACTCACATAAAAAATTTTGGTTGTCACAAAGAACAAATCTCAAATAAGAATTAACCGAAGTATTTAGACTCCGGGTTGTCTCACAAGGAATTGCAATGAAGTGCTCAATTATTGGCTATGAAGGAACAATGGGTTTGGTTTATAAAGGGCAAGAAAATAAATGGAAAGAAAGTAAAAGGATAAGAACTAATAAAGAAATGGTAAACAACTCTTGGCTAAGACATGGGAAATTGAGATCACCATCCTTGTCTACAAACCATATATTGATAATTATGAGAAACCAAGCTCATTAAGTCTACTTCCTAAAGCCTTAAGTACGTATAATCTACTCCTAACCTTGAGGTACGTCAAATGGCTTGATCAATATCAACCCATAAGTCCCAACCTATCTACTAATTAGATTAGTAGTAGGTTAGTGTCAATGGATATCAAATTGATCACCAAAGGTTCTCAAATCACCAATTCAATGAGACCTAATGACTCAAGGTCACTCATTCCCTTAACCTAGGCCAAGAGTCAAGAAAACTACTCAAAAACTAAAGGAAACATTCTATCAAACACCTAGTGTGCCATAAAAGTAAACATCACAAAATGCTAGAATTAGTGAAACCCACAACTACCACAAGCAAGAAATCAACAATAGCAATTAAGATGAACATAAAAATGACATAGAAATATTAAATTGCATTAGAAGAAATCAAAATCTAACAATCATTCATCAAGATAAAAGAGAGCATAAAAGTAAAATTAACATCACAAACTAGAAGAATTCAAGTGTAGAAGCAAGAATTCATAAAAGAAATAAGATGAAAACATGAAATCAAAGCTAGATCTAAGAGAGATTAACCTAAGAACCCTAATTCTAGAGAGAAGAGGGAGCTTCTCTCTCTAGAAACTAAACTACATGATGCTAATCCTACAAACAATTGCTCCCCCTTGCCCAAACTTGAATTCTACATGAAATAGTATCAGAAATGAGTTGGATTGGGCCCAAAATGGGCTGCAAAATCGTTGGCCACGATTTCTCTTTAATGAACCACGTGCTCCATCGGCGCGCACGTGTACACGGCATGTGCGCGACCCTATACGTCAAGCAACTATGACAAATTTTATATTATTTCGAAACCCCAGATGTTAGCTTTTTAACGCAACTAAAACCGCCTCATTTGGAACTCTGTAGCTCACGTTATGGTCAATTGAGTACCAGGAGGTAAGGCTTGACAGCTTTACGGTTCCTTCATTTCTTCATAAGTTCTCCCACTTTGCATGCTTTTCTCCTCACTTCTTCCATCCAATACTTGCCTTATGAACCTGAAATCACTCAACAAACATATCAAGGTATCGAATGGAATTAAAGTGAGTTAAATTTAGCTATTTTAAGGCCTAAAAAGCATGTTTTCATACTTAAGCACAAATCTAGGGAGAATTACAAAACCATGCTATTTCATTGAATAAATATGAGAAAAGTTGATAAAATCCCCCAAATTAAGCACAAGATAAACCACAAAATCGGGGTTTATCAAATCTCCCCACACTTAAACCAAGTATGTCCTCATGCTAAGAATAAAGAAGGACAAGAAAAAAGGTATGAACATTTATTCAATGCAAAGAAACTATATGCACCAATCTATATGAATGCAACTAAATGCAATATGACTCTATCTACTTGGTTAAAAGTAAATCAATACCCAAGAGCATGTATGAACAAGTTGGGCTAAGATCATATGATGATTTATGAATCCTACCAATTCAAATATCAAAATGAAGTTCAAATAGACTTGCAAGAAGAAAGCTCATGAAAGTCGGGAACAAGGAATTGAGCATCGAACCCTCACCGGAAGTATATCCGCTCTAGTCGCTCTAGTGTATAGGGTCGATCCACTCAATTCTCTTCTAATCATGCTTTCCATGATTTGATTTTCATCTAACAATCAACAATTATTCAATACATACATACATTTATCTTGAGGTCTTATTCATAGGTTGTAATGGGGCTAGGGTAAAGGTGAGGATGCATATGGTCAAGTGAGCTTGGAATTTGAATCTTTGATTAACCTAAGCTTTCACCAAACACATATAACAACCTATACAATTCTAATACACAACCTAGCTACCCACGATTCCCACTTTTTCACATACTCATGTATTCTCTTTAATTCACATTCCATATGCATTGATTTTTATTGAACTTTACTTTGGGGCATTTTTGTCCCCTTTTTATTTCTTTTTCTCTTTTTTTCTTTTTCTATATATATATATTTTTTTTTTCTTTATCATTTTTTTCACATTTTTTTGTTTTTTCAAAAGTATATACAACCGTATCAATGCATATGATTTTACATATAGTGTATGAATATGTACCCAATTCCCAATATTTTCAACAAAAATACAAAAATTACACTTTTACCTCAACCAATGTCCCAAGTTTCCCATACCCAAATGATACACACCCTCACTAGCCTAAGCTAATCAAAGATCCAAATTAAGGACATTTATTGTTTTTCACTTAAGGGTAGTAATGTGCTAAAATTAAGAACAAAAGGGATTAAATAGGCTCAAATTTGGCTAACAATAGTTGATGAAAGGTAGGCTATTTGGGTAAGTGAGCTAAATGAAATGATGACCTCAATCATATAAATGCATGTATACATGGAATAATAGACATAAAGAATCAAACAAATCAAAGATTACATTCATAGAAGGAGAACAATGCACACAAGAATGGGAAATAAGTGGTTATAAGATGTAACCACACAATTAGGCTCAAAACTCACATGCTTGTGTTCTTAGCTTAAAAACCATGTTCCAAAATAAATTCTTCAAGCAAGTTCAACAAAAAATTTTCAAATTGGTAGGGTACCCTAAAAACAGTTTCTTGAAAAAGAAATCATCACCCTAACCAAGTAGTCCTAACATAAAAAGAAATGATAGAATATATACAAATTATAACTAACATGCAATGCAACCTATCATGCAATGCAACAACTAACTAACAAAAAAAATTGGTGTTGAAAAAGGAAGTTGTTACCCATGGAGATCGGTCGGACGACCTCCCCACACTTAAAAATTTACACCGTCCTCGGTGCATGCAAAGAAGGGCAATGTGGATGGGTTGCTACAATTGATGAGCTTCTTCAAAGGATTGTGCGGGTGGACTTGTGTGGTGCCCCATTTAGAAGCCTTTCCATTTCTTTCCTTCTTGGTGGCCAACCTAAAAGGAAAGATAAAGAAGGATAATTAAGCCTACAACAAAGATATTAAAGCAAATAGAACATAGGCGGGGGCTAATGCCAAATAAAAGTATGGTTCTCAAATACATGGTAGCTACAACATGTGAGTGAAAAAGCAATTCAAGCAAAGGCATATTAACTAATACTTGATGCAAGAACAAGTTAAAGCATGAAGAGCATGTTGAGCATCAAGTTCAAACAAAAATCGACACAAACAAGATTAGGAATAAGCATGAGAGTATTTGGCCCTATCCTAACACAATGACAACAATGTATAAAAACAAGGGATCATGAGTTAGGAAGGACTAAAGCACTAATCTTGTGTGTAGAGCAAATATTACAATTAATGTCAAACAAGTCACAAAGCACCAAGATTAACCAAAAAATTCTCAACAATTGAATATAAGAATCCAACACTATTATTTAAACACGAACTTAGAAAAGAAAACAAGAACAAACTATATGATGTGTGGAAAACGATCCAACACAAAACTCACCGGCAAGTGTACCGGGTCGCATCAAGTAATAATAACTCACATGAGTGAGGTCGATCCCACAGGGATTGAAGGATTGAGCAATTTTAGTTTAGTGGTTGATTTAGTCAAGCGAATCAAGTTTTGGTTGAGTGGGTTGTGTTTAACAGAAACTAAATTGCTTGGAATGTAAAGGGAGAGGGGAAATTGCAGTAAATTAAAGAACAGGAAAGTAAAATAAACTGAATCTTAAAGAACAGAAAAGTAAATAACTGAAACTTAAAGTGCAAGAAATATAAATTGCAGGAACTTAAATGGCAAGAAAGATAAATGGCTTGAAAATAAAAGGGGTTTGAGGACTGGGATTGCAAAATCTAAACAAAGGAGAAGTAAATTGCAGCAATTGATTGAACAGAAATTGAATCAGAAGCAAATAGCCTTCATTCACACACCCAAAACTCAGAAACAGAAGAGTAGAATTGCCCGAGTAAGAATGAGGAAGGAGATCAGTCAATTCTCCCTTAATCCTCTGAGCTCTCGGTCAAGTCTCTCAAGAACAATTGCAAGAAATTCAAAGCTCAAAGAAAGTATGTAATTCAAAGGCTAAGCAAAAGGTAAGTCCAAAAAAGGTCCTAATTACGTCAAACTAGCTTCTATTTATACACTTTCTATTCTTGGATTTTGGGATTTGGATGGGCTTTTGATTTGGTGAAGAAATGAATTAAAATGGGGTTTTAATTTGAATTTTCGGCCCATGAGAAGTTGCTCCCAGGAGGCTGCCCTGCCCTTGTGGAGGGCAGGGCAGGATTTGGTGCATGTTGGTGCGGCCTTGGTGCGGTCTTGTGCGACTTTGGTGCGCAAAACGCTGCCCTGCCCGCGCCAAGGGCAGGGCAGGAAAAGTTGGTGCGCCAGAAATTGCCTTGGTGCTGCCAGAATCAAAAATTGGTGCGCCAGAATCAAAAATTGGTGCGCCAGAAATTGCCTTGGTGCATAGGACGCTGCCCTGCCCTCGCGGAGGGCAGGACAGGAAAATTTGGTGCTGCCAGGATCGAACTTGGTGCGTGCTGGTGCTGCCAGGAATGAGCCTTGGTGCGCCAGATTTGAACCATGGTGCGCCAGATCCATGCACCATCAAAATGCTGCCCTGCCCTCGCGGAGGGCAGGGCAGTGTTTCCACTTTGATGTCCCGTGTTCGAAACACGGCTGGGACACACCCTCAATTAATTTCCTTGGTTTCTTGGCACGGCACTCAACCTTAGTTCCTTGCTTCTTCCTTGGTCCGTGTTCGAGTCTTGTGGCATGCATGGGTGACATTTTTCCTTTGATTTTCTTCCTTGGTGAGCCCGATACTGCCCTTGTGGAGGGCAGGGCAAGGTTCTCTTCTTCTTGGTTCCAAGGCACACTTTTGTGCTCTGCCCTTGTAGTGGGCAGGGCAGAGTTGCCTTCCTTGTTTGGTTCCTTTATGTTGCCCTCCTAGAGGGCAGTGTGCCCTTGTGGAGGGCAATGTTTGCCTCCCCATTGCATGCGGCACACTTCCTCTTGCTTTGACCACACTTTCCTTTCCTTGGGCTACACTTCTTA
>NC_029776.3:45634895-45635562 GCF_000817695.3 Arachis duranensis | reverse complement strand
CTTTTGTTGTGTTCTCTTTGAGTTAAGATGCATAATATCTTCAATTGTTGACTCATGTCCTGCATAATTCTCAAAGTTGCTTGCTTCTCAAGCCCTTAATTATATGGTTAGTATGCCTAAACTGAGTGTGGTTCCTGGATTGATTTTGGTGTGGGAACACCAAACTTAATTGTTTGCCACTGCCTCAGATGCAACAAGTCAACCATATTTAAAACCATGTATCCTTGCTAAAGGTTAATGAAATTAAAGCTAGAAAACAATTCAACAGTTGAATAATGTGTTTGATTGCCTGGAGCTAGCATCATGCAAGAGGTGAGAATGTGTTTTTAAATGATATTTTTGGTGGAACACCAAACTTAGAATCTTTCATTCTCCCTTAAATTGTTTTGGTGTGCAACACCAAACTTAGCTCCTTGTAATCCATACCAATTATTCAACATTTTTATTGAAAAAGCTATGAAAGAAAACTACCTCAGGTTGGGTTGCCTCCCAAGAAGCGCTCTTTTATTGTCACTAGCTTGACATCTAACTCCCTTTAGGGTGGTTGATGTTGGTGATGTCTCAACTTGTCACCTCTCACTGTAAACTTTCTCTGTGTGCCTTGATGCTCAATTTCCATATGCTCAAGAGAAAGTATTTGGTTGACAGTGTAATAATCTTCTGCTCC
>NC_029776.3:45629573-45634852 GCF_000817695.3 Arachis duranensis | reverse complement strand
AATCCTTCAGTTGGGATTTTCTTGTTCTTCCACCCTTTGTGAGCCTTTTTCTTGCTCTTCATCTTTTTCTTTCTTGTTGATCTTTCTTTCTTGACAGTTACTTGAGTTGTGATACCTTCCTTCTTGCTTATCACCCCTGCTTCCTTGTGAATCCCTTTTTCTTCTTGCATCTCTTTGTTTTTCTGTTCTACTTCCTTGTCAGTTGATTGCTTTGGAAGAAGATCATCACTCATTTTGCTTGTTTCTTCATCCCTTTGTAATTCTGGAAAGACTTTCAGGATGATGCTCTCCTCATGCATCTTGAGGGTTAACTCTCCTTGCTCTATATCCACAATGGCTCTAGCAGTGGCCAAAAATGGTCGACCAAGTATTATGGAGTCATTTCCATGTTCTGAAGAATCCAGGATCACAAAATCTGCTGGATAGATAAATCTGTCAACCTTAACTAAAAGGTTCTCAATCAGCCCTTTAGGATATACTATTGATTGGTCCACCAATTCCAAGGACATCCGTGTTGGTTTTACCTCCTCTATGCCAAGCTTTTTCACTAAAGAATATGGGATTAGATTTATGCTTGCTCCTAAATCGCACATCCCCTTGTTAATGAATAGGTTTCCAATAGTGCATGGTAAGAAGAAACCTCCAGGGTCTTCAAGCTTGGGAGGGAGTCCCTTTTTAATGAGTGCACTGCATTCTTCACTGAGCATTATGGTCTCCTTTTCATTCCACTGTCTCTTCTTGTTAATGAGCTCTTTTAAGAACTTGGCATATAAAGGCATTTGTTCCAAGGCCTCTGCCAAAGGTATGTTGATTTCCAACTTCTTGAAAGTCTCAAGAAATTTGTGGAAATGCTGATCCTTTGTTTCCTTGTGAAGTCTCTATGGATAAGGCAGTGGTGGTGTTGGGTTCTTCTCCACTTGATGTTGTCTTGGGGTTGGTTCTTCCATGATTTGCTTTCCTTTCTTCAAATTCTGTGGCTTGTTGTCTTCCTTTGTGAGTTCTCCTGGGACATTCTTGGTCATTATGTCCTTGTTGATGGCTTCATCATTTTTTGTTGGCTCAGTGTCATTATGCTTGGTTGCCCCTTGGTTACCATCTGTTAACACTTTTCCACTTCTTAGTTGCACGATCTTGCATTCTTCCTTTGGGTTGGGAATGGTGTCACTAGGTAGTGAACTTGATGGCTTCTCAACAGAAATCTGCTTGGAAATTTGCCCAATTTGCCTTTCTAAGTTCTTCATGGAAGCTTCTTGATTCTTTGTTGTCAATTCTTGGTTCTTCATCATCTTTTCCATGAGCAGCTCTAGATTAGTGATCCTCTGAGATTCTTGTGAAATTGGTTGGTTTTGGGGTGTTGATGGATGATGATAGGTGTTTTGATTTGTTGGGTGGTTGTTGGGTGGAAAATGGTTAGAGTTGGGGTAGTTATTTTGTGGTTTTCTATACGTATTTTGGTTAGTGTTTGGCTGGGGGTTATGGCTTGTGTTTTTCCAATTGTTCTGGCCTGTGTTTCTTTGCCATGGTTGTTGGTTTTGATTATGGTTGTCTCCCCATCTGAGGTTGGGATGGTTCTTCCAAGATGGATTATAAGTATCACCATAGACTTCATTAGTTCCAGGATTTTGGTTGTGCATGTATTGGACTTGCTCTTGCTGTTGCTCCTCTTGAGTTTCTTCACTTTGCACCCAAGTAGTTGGTGGTTGGCTTGTGGTGCTCACTGCTGCCACTTGCAAGCCATCAATTCTTTTGGCCATTTGCTCAACCTCCAGCTGAGTGATCAAGTGCTTCTTGAGCTTTAAGAGTGAGTCCTTCATAGAAGTTCTGCAACTTGTCCCACTCAGTGAACATCTCTGGTGGACATTTCCTCAATAGTGCCTTATATCTTTCCCATGCTTCATATAAGTTTTCAGCCTCCAATTGAGTGAACGTTTGAACCTCAGTCTTCAACCTTAGGATTCTTTGAGGGGGATAAAATTTGGCAAGAAACTTGCTTACCAAGTCATCCCAAGTGTTTATGCTTTCTTTTGGAAAGGTCTCTAGCCATTGAGTGGCTTTATCTCTGAGAGAGAATGGAAAGAGCAGCAACTTGTAGCTATCAGGAGGTACACCATTGGTTTTCACCGTGTCATAGATTCTCAAGAAGGTGGACAAATGTTGATTTGGATCCTCCAAAGGCCCTCCTCCAAAAGAGCAATTGTTTTGAACCAGAGTGATGAGTTGTGGCTTTAGTTCAAAATTGTTTGCATTGACATTAGGAGGCAGAATGCTACTTCCACAGTGTCTGGCATTTGCAAATGTGTATGAAGCCAAGACTCTTCGTTGTTGTTGATTATTGTTGACTCCTTCTCCTGGTTGATTGGGATCTCCTTCCATTTCTTGGAGTTCCTCCTCAGATTCTTCTTCTCCAATAACGTTCTTCCCTCTTTCAGCTCTTCTTATTCTTCGAAGAGTTCTTTGATCAATTTCAGAGAGAATAGGGGAAGATCTTCCTGTACCTGACATACAAACAAACAACAATAAACACACAAACCCAGAAAGCCAATGAAACTTCAATCTATAGTTGGAATGAAGTATTAGTTTAGATAAATAAAAATTGGGTTGCCTCCCAATAAGCGCTTCTTTAATGTCAATAGCTTGACAATGGGCTCTCATGGAGCCACACAGGTGATTAGGTCAATGTTGTAGTCTCCCAACACTAAACTTAGAGTTTGGAAGTGGGGATTCAACACCAAACTTAGAGTTTGGCTGTGGCCTTGATGTGTGGAAAATGATCCAGCACAAAACTCACCGGCAAGTGTACCGGGTCGCATCAAGTAATAATAACTCACATGAGTGAGGTCGATCCCACAGGGATTGAAGGATTGAGCAATTTTAGTTTAGTGGTTGATTTAGTCAAGCGAATCAAGTTTTGGTTGAGTGGGTTGTGTTTAACAGAAACTAAATTGCTTGGAATGTAAAGGGAGAGGGGAAATTGCAGGAAATTAAAGAATAGGAAAGTAAAATAGACTGAATCTTAAAGAACAAGAAATTAAATGACTGAAACTTAAAGTGCAAGAAATGTAAATTGCAGAAACTTAAAGTGCAAGAAATGTAAATTGCTTGAATGTAAAAGGGGTTTGAGGACTGGGATTGCAGAATATAAACAAAGAGAAATTGAATTGCCACAGTTAATATAGCAGGAATTGAATTGGAAGCAATGAAAGCTTGACAATTAATAGAGGAGAAGATGAATTGGAATAAACTGAAATTCGACAGAAAATGAAATTAAAGTGCAGTAGGTTCACAGATGAACCAAAAGTAAATTGTGGTCTCAGGTCTCAAGAGACTAGGTAGCAGAGCCTAGATCTCTATTTGCCTTCCCAGATCCAAGTTCACAAAGCAATTGACAAGAAATTGAAGAGGAAGCAGTAGAAGAACAGAAATCAAATTCAATTATGCAGAAAAGGGTTTAAAGAGATTTTAGATGGGAATTGAGACAGAATTTCCTCAATTTCACACACCCAAAACTCAGAAACAGAAGAGTAGAATTGCCCGAGTAAGAATGAGGAAGGAGATCAGTCAATTCTCCCTTAATCCTCTGAGCTCTCGGTCAAGTCTCTCAAGAACAATTGCAAGAAATTCAAAGCTCAAAGAAAGTATGTAATTCAAAAGCTAAGCAAAAGGTAAGTCCAAAAAAGGTCCTAATTACGTCAAACTAGCTCCTATTTATACACTTTCTATTCTTGGATTTTGGGATTTGGATGGGCTTTTGATTTGGTGAAGAAATGAATTAAAATGGGGTTTTAATTTGAATTTTCGGCCCATGAGAAGTTGCTCCCAGGAGGCTGCCCTGCCCTTGTGGAGGGCAGGGTAGGATTTGGTGCATGTTGGTGCGGCCTTGGTGCGGTCTTGTGCGACCTTTGGTGCGCAAAACGCTGCCCTGCCCGCGCCAAGGGCAGGGCAGGAAAAGTTGGTGCGCCAGAAATTGCCTTGGTGCTGCCAGAATCAAGAATTGGTGCGCCAGAATCAAAAATTGGTGCGCCAGAAATTGCCTTGGTGCATAGGACGCTGCCCTGCCCTCGCGGAGGCCAGGGCAGGAAAATTTGGTGCTGCCAGGATCGAACTTGGTGCGTGCTGGTGCTGCCAGGAATGAGCCTTGGTGCGCCAGATTTGAACCATGGTGCGCCAGATCCATGCACCATCAAAATGCTGCCCTGCCCTCGCGGAGGGCAGGGCAGTGTTTCCACTTTGATGTCCCGTGTTCGAAACACGGCTGGGACACACTCTCAATTAATTTCCTTGGTTTCTTGGCACGGCACTCAACCTTAGTTCCTTGCTTCTTCCTTGGTCCGTGTTCGATTCTTGTGGCATGCATGGGTGACATTTTTCCTTTGATTTTCTTCCTTGGTGAGCCCGATACCGCCCTTGTGGAGGGCAGGGCAAGGTTCTCTTATTCTTGGTTCCAAGGCACACTTTTGTGCTCTGCCCTTGTAGTGGGCAGGGCAGAGTTGCCTTCCTTGTTTGGTTCCTTTATGTTGCCCTCCTTAGGCCACGCTTTTCCTTTTCTTTTCTTTTCTTCACCTATAATAAACCAAAACAACCACTCCAAGTATCACTAAATTCAAGATGCTTATAAATCAATTAAAATTCAATTAAAATTAGCTTAAACCTCATGGATTGTCATTAATTTCATGGTGGTTGCTTGATTTAGAGAAGTTATGCATTTTCACTCCAAATCACTTACTTAGAATGCAAGAAAGTGCATAAATGCTAACAAAACAAGTGAAATTAGCTTGAAAAATGGGTATATGATGACTTGTCATCACTATACAAACAAAATTAAAATACAATGGGTGATGATGAGCGGATAATTTGTACGCTTTTTGGCATTGTTTTTAGTATGTTTTTAGTATGATCTAGTTAGTTTTTAGTATATTTTTATTAGTTTTTAGTTAAAATTCACTTTTTTGGACTTTACTATGAGTTTGTGTATTTTTCTGTGATTTCAGGTATTTTCTGGCTGAAATTGAGGGATCTGAGCAAAAATCTGATTCAGAGACTGAAAAGGACTGCAGATGCTGTTGGATTCTGACCTCCCTGCACTCGAAGCGGATTTTCTGGAGCTACAGAAGTCCAATTGGAGCGCTCTCAACGGCGATGGAAAGTAGACATCCTGGGCTTTCCAACAATATATGATAGTCCATACTTTGCTCAAGATTTGATGGCCCAAACTGGCGTTCAAAGTCACCCTCAGAAATCCCAGCGTTAACGCCGGAACTGGCACAAGGATGGGAGTTAAA
>NC_029776.3:45626903-45628052 GCF_000817695.3 Arachis duranensis | reverse complement strand
TGATCACAATTTTGTGCACCAAGTTTTTGGCGCCGTTGCCGGGGATTGTTGAGTTTGGACAACTGACGGTTCATTTTGTTGCTTAGATTAGGTATTTTTTTTTCTTCAGAGTTCTTAGGAATGAATTCTAGTATTTCAAGGTGATGTTCTTATCATCACCAAAGCTGATTGATCTTCATCAATTTAGCTCTTGAATGCAATGTTCTACTGAAGCTTGGCTGACCATGTCTAATTCCTTTAGATTGAAGCTTTAGACTAACATTGCATGATTCCTGGGATTCTCATTAAGAATTTTGATATCTTTTTCCACTTAATTTTTGAAAAACACAAAAAAATCAAAAAAATCATAAAATCCAAAAATTTCTTGTTTGAGTCTAGTGTCTCATGTTAAGTTTGGTGTCAATTGCATGCATCCATTCATGTGTTTTTAAGGATCTTCAAATAATTCTTGATGATTTCTTACTCTGATCTTTGAATTCTCTTGACTTGAGTGTTTTATGTGTCTCATATGCATTCTCATTAGTGTCAGTAGTATACAAACTGCTAAGTTTGGTGTCTTGCATGCATAGTTATTTGATTCTTGTTGCATTTTGATTTTTCCTTATTATTAAAAATCTAAAAATATTTTTTATTTGTGTCTTCTCAAGTCAATACTACAGAGAAATTAAAGATTCAGAACATACAGCAGAGGAATTACACAGAAAAGCTGGGCGTTCAAAACGCCCAGTGAAGAAGGACAGACTGGCGTTTAAACGCCAGCCAGAGTACCTGGTTGGGCGTTTAACGCCCAAAAGGGTATAGTTTTGGGCGTTAAACGCCAGAATGTGCACCATTCTGGGCGTTTAACACCAGGATGGCACAAGAGGGAAGATTCTATTTTTCAATGCAATTTTTTTTCAGGTTTTCAAAGTTTTTCAAAATCAAATCTTTTTCAAATCATATATTTTCAATCATATGTTTTCAAAATCAATTTTCTTTCTATTTTTAAAAATACTTGCTATCAATTAATGATTTGATTCAACATTTCAAATATGTTGCCTTTTCTGTTGAGAAAGGTTTAGTGTTTGAATCATATCTTTTCTTGTTAGTCAAGTTTTTAATTTTCAAAATCAAATCTTTTTAAAATGTTTTTCAAATCATATCTTCTCA
>NC_029776.3:45624418-45625316 GCF_000817695.3 Arachis duranensis | reverse complement strand
CTTGGTGTTTAAGGCCCAAGGATATCCCTCTGTCATCATGGAGAGGAAGCATGAAGAGCTTCTCTCAAGACAGAGCCAAACAGAGCCCCCACAGTCAAACTCTAAGTTTGGTGTTGGGAGGCCACAACCAAACTCTAAGTTTGGTGTTGAACCCCCACATTCAAACTCTAAGTTTGGTGTTGGGAGGTTCCAACATAGCTCTGAGCATTTCTGAGGCTCCATAAGAGTCCTCTGTCAAGCTAATCACATTAAAGAAGCGCTTGTTGGGAGGCAACCCAATGTTTTATAATTAACTATTTTCTTTTGTTATTTTATATTTTTTGTAGGTTGATGATCATAAGAAGTCACAAAATCAATGAAAAAAGCAAAAACAGAATGAAAAACAAGAAGAAAAACAGCACACCCTGGAGGACGCACCTACTGGCGTTTAAACGCCAGTGAGGCTAGCTGTTGGGCGTTTAACGCCCTTGAAACAAGATCCTCCATTAGAAATTTGGAGGCACAAGTGGGTCAGCTGAGCAAGAAAATTACTGAACTCCCTCCTAGTACGCTCCCAAGCAATACAGAAGAAAATCCAAAAGGAGAGTGCAAGGCCATCAACATGGCCGAATTTTGGGAGGAAGGAGAGGCAGTGAATGCCACTGAGGAAGACCTTAATGGACGTCCACTGGCCTCCAATGAGTTCCCCAATGAGGAACCATGGGAATCTGACGCTCAAAATGAGACCATAGAGGTTCCATTGGACTTACTTCTGCCATTCATGAGCTCTGATGAGTATTCTTCCTCTGAAGAGGATGAATATGTCACTGAAGAGCAAGTTGCTAAATACCTTGGAGCAATCATGAAGCTAAATGACAAGTTATTTGGAAATGAGATTTGGGAGGACGAATCCCCTTTG
>NC_029776.3:45623192-45623387 GCF_000817695.3 Arachis duranensis | reverse complement strand
TCTTTCTCTTCACCACTCACATCCATCCTTCATAAAACCCCACCTACCTCACCATTCAAATTCAAACCACTTCCCCACCCACACCCACCCTCAAATGACCGAACCCTACCCTTCCCCCTCTCCTATATAAACCCTCCTTCACTCCTTCCTTTCCACACAACCTAAACACCATTTCTCCCCCCTTTGGCCAAACAT
>NC_029776.3:45622410-45622966 GCF_000817695.3 Arachis duranensis | reverse complement strand
CTTCTACCTCCGAGTCATGGGAGATGGAAAGATTCATCTCAAGGGTGCATCAAGACCACTTCTATGAAGTTGTGGCCTTGAAGAAGGTGATCCCCGAGATCCCCTTCAAACTCAAAAAGGGTTAACTTTGATCAAAGGTTGGACCAAGTCCTCATAAACATTTGTGAAGAGGGCGCTCAATGAAAGAGAAACTCAAGAGGGAAGCCGATTCAACTGAGAAGGCATGACCTCAAGCCCATCACTAAGAAGAGGATGGAGCACACAAGAGACCCCACTCATCATGAGATCCCTGAGATTCCTCAAGGGATGCACTTTCCTCCACAAAACTATTGGAAGCAACTAAACACCTCCCTAGGAGAATTAAGTTCCAACATGGGACAACTAAGGGTGGAGCACCAAGAACAATCCATCCTCCTCCATGAGATAAGAGAAGATCAAAGAACCATGAGAGAGAAACAACAAAGACAAGGAAGAGACATTGAGGAGCTCAAGCACTCCATAGGGTCTTCAAGAGGAAGAAAGAGCCGCCATCACTAAGGTGGACCCGTTCCTTAAT
>NC_029776.3:45617199-45620533 GCF_000817695.3 Arachis duranensis | reverse complement strand
AGCTTGCCATGGAAAGGAGTAAGAAGGATTGGATGAAGACAGTAGGAAAGCAGAGAGACGGAAGGGAAGGCATCTTCATGCGCTTATCTGAAGTTCCTACCAATGAATTACATAAGTACCTCTATCTTTATCTTTATGTTTTTATGCGTTCATCACCATATCCATTTGAGTTTGCCTGACTAAGATTTACAAGATGACCATAGCTTGCTTCATACCAACAATCTCTGTGGGATCGACCCTTACTCGCGTAAGGTTTATTACTTGGACGACCCAGTACACTTGCTGGTTAGTTGTGCGAAGTTGTGTTTATGCCATGGTATTGAACACCAAGTTTTTGGATTCATTACCGGGGATTATTTGAGTTGTGAAAAGTATTGATCACAATTTCGTGCACCAGGTGATAATATGCAAATGCAACATATAGAAGAAAATGAAAATAAAAAAAATAAAAAGTGGAATTTTGAAAAGAAAAAAAGAAGGGAAAGAAAGTAAGAAAGGGAGAAAGAAGGAGAAAGAAAGAGGAATAAACTAGAAGGAAAAGAAGAGACGAAGGGAGAAAGAAAGCAGGGCAGAACAGTGGAAAAACAAGGCGCGAAGGGCGATGCGTACGCGCACAACACGCGTGCGCGTGGGTGGGTAGGCGGGACAAGCGACGCGTACGCACATAGCACGCATACGCATGGATGTGAAGATGGCAAACGACGCAGACGTGTCACGCACGCTTGCGCGTGGGTCGCAGGCACATAATAGGCACAACTTTGGCATAACTCTCTGGTTTTTGTACCAGAAGTGTGAGATGCACCACCGATGCGCGCGGATGCCCTTTTTTTTAGAAGATGCTTAGAACAAAAACAGGGCACTCTCCTAATCTACAAGCATTCTAAAACAATCAAAAATCAAATTTAACAACAAATCTTTTTGGTTTTTGAGAAATTTTCAAATACACTAAAAACGAAACTTATACTACAAGCAAAATGCAATTCAACAACAACTAAATTAATCAAAACAAACTAAGAAACAACCAATCAACCAAAGCAAAATGTATAAGAGTATAGAAAATAACAAAAACTACCTAAAATGGCAACTCCAATCACTTATTAACCAAATCTAAAAGAGAGTGGAAAGAGTTTACCATGGTGGGGTGTCTCCCACCTAGCACTTTTAGTTTAAGTCCTTAAGTTTGACCATTGATGGGGGTCCTTTCTAGGGTGGTTTATGCTTGAATTCATCCTTGAATCCCCACCATTGTTTACATCTCCAATGTCCACCGGGATCCCAAATTAGGTGCACAAGGCCTTCAAGTAAGCTCAAGTGAATGACAAGGTCCCAAGAGTGTTGAATGTTGAAATGGATTCCGGGGTCCCAATCCTTGTTCTTGCACCCTTCTTCTTGTTGACTACCATAATTAAATTCGGGTGACAAGGTTTGTGAATTCTCAATTGAGCATCCAAACATTCTCCTAGACCCATGCAATTTGGTTCTACACCAACCATTACTATTCAACTTTGAGCATGCAACCATTATGAACTTAGAGTGATGTTTCCAACCATTACACAACCCTCTCTTATTCTTAACTCCACAAAGAGTTCTAAGTTGACCATTATTTTTAATCAAACCATATTCAAGTGGAAAAGTAAAGATTAGAGATAAGAGTTTTACCCACTTGAATGTTGTGTAGGATGGTGACTTAGGAAGGGGTGGTCCCAATGATCTTGCAAGCTCCATTCCCTTGTACTCTTCCTTGATTACCTCCACCTCTTTACAACTTTCCTCAACTTCAACCTCTTCTTCTTGGTGGCTCTCTTCCAATTCAATCTCTTCTTCATTGCTAACCAAGGGCATGGGAGGTGGGGTATCTTCTTTTTTTACCTCCATTTCAAGCCCAATGGGAAAGGATTCAATTGTAGATAGGAACTCCTCAATGATTGAATCCATCTCTTGATTAACCTCTTCAAAGTCTTCAATCAAGATATGCCTTGGAGGTTGTACACCCTCCTCAACATCAATATCAAGCTTCTTGGAAGAGGTCTCTCTAATGCTACATCCCCATGGACTTCTAACATCTCCTATGTTTTCAACCACTCCTTCCGGCTCAATTATCTCATCTTCCTCCCCTTGTGGTAATTCTTGCTTCAACACCTCTTCTTCACCTTGAAGCTATAAACTCACTCCCTCACTATGCTCCCTAATTGCTTCTCCACATCCGTCAATGGGAGTGCCTTGGTTGCCTAGGCTTAGTCGGTAGGAGACAATATTGCTAACGGCTTACGCTAGGATAGCTATCTAGGCTCCTAGCTCCTTAAACTTCTTTTCCATCCCCTCTTGTTGCCCTTGGATATGAGATCCAAGATCTCTCAATTCTTGCGTGGGGGCTTCATCGGGAAGTGATGGTAGAAGAGAAGGTTCATTATTTGGAAGGAAGGTTTCATAATTGGAAGTTGGTTCATCTTGGTAAGGGTATGGAGGTGGTGTATATTGAGGTAGTTCTTGAGAGTAATTGTGTTGGAATGGTGGTGGTTCCATGTGTGGTTCATAAGGTGGTTGGTATGGTGGATAGGGATTAGGGTCATAATGAGATGTTTGGTGGTATGGGGCTTGTAAGTAAGGTGGTTCAAAACCATGTTGAGGGGGTGGTTCATAGGCATGTGGTGGTGGTTGTTGACAATCACAATAAGGGTCACCACATCCACTAGATTGATATACATTAGGATTAGAATTATACCCATAAGAAGCCGGAGGGGGTTGTTGCCAATAAGGTTTATCAATCCCTTGAGGCCCTTCCCATCTTTGATTCCCAAATCCTTATTGCATGCTACCATTGTAGTTCCCATTCTCTACAATATAATTTAAGCCAAACTCATAGCTAAAGTGAAGATGAGAATTCATAAGAGCAAATAAAAACAAAAGCTAACAAAAATAAGCAACAAGTCATAACCCTAACTGGTGCGCGAAATTGTGAACAATACTTTTTCACAACTCTCATAATCCCCGGTAATGGCTCCAAAAACGTAGTAGCTCAATACCATGGCATTACACAACTTCGCACAACTAACCAGCAAGTGCACTGGGTCGTCCAAGTAATAAACCTTACGTGAGTAAGGGTCGATCCCACGGAGATTGTTAGTATTGAAGCAAGCTATGGTCATCTTGTAAATCTTAGTCAGGCAAACTCAAATGGTAATAGTGATGAACGAAAATAACACAAAGGTAAAGATAGAGATACTTATGTAATTCATTGGTAGGAACTTCAGATAAGCGTATGAAGATGCCTTCCCTTCCGTCTCTCTGCTTTCCTACTGTCTTCATCCAATCCTTCTTACTCCTTTCCATGGCA
>NC_029776.3:45616037-45616140 GCF_000817695.3 Arachis duranensis | reverse complement strand
TACCTGAAATCACAGAAAAACACACAAACTCATAGTAAAGTCCAGAAAAGTTAATTTTAACTAAAAACTAATAAAAATATACCAAAAACTAACTATATCATAT
>NC_029776.3:45609620-45610471 GCF_000817695.3 Arachis duranensis | reverse complement strand
GATTTGATTGAAAAGTTATGGTTTTAAAAAGATATGATTGAAAAGATATGATTTGAAAACAATTTTAAAAAGATTTGATTTTAAAAATTGATGACTTGCCTAACAAGAAAAGATATGATTCAAACATTAAACCTTTCTCAACAGAAAAGGCAACATACTTGAGATGTTGAATCAAATCATTAATTGAAAGTAAGTATCTTTAAAATTGGAAAGAAATTGGTTTTGAAAAAGATTTGATTGGAAAATTGATTTGAAAAAGATTTGATTTTGAAAAACTTTGAAAACTTGAAAAAAAAAATTGATTTTGAAAACAAAATCTTCCCCCTTTGCCATCCTGGCGTTAAACGCCCAGAATGGTGCACATTCTGGCGTTTAACGCCCAAAACTACAACCTTTTGGGTGTTAAACGCCCAGCCAGGCACCCTGGCTGGCGTTTAAACGCCAGTCTGTCTTCTTCACTGGGCATTTTTGAATGCCCAGCTTTTTCTGTGTGATTCCTCTGCAGTATGTTCTGAATCTTCAATTCTCTGTATAATTGACTTGAAAAGACACAAATTAAAAATATTTTTGGATTTTTAATAATAAGGAATAATTAAAATGCAACGAAAATCAAATAATAATGCATGCAAGACACCAAGCTTAGCAGTTTGTATACCATTGACACTAACAAAATGAGAATGCATATAATAAAACACTCAAGTCAATAGAATTCAAAGATCAAAACAAAGAAATCATCAAGAACAACTTGAAGATCACTTAGACATATGAATGCATGCAATTGACACCAAACTTATGATGAGACACTAGACTCAAACAAGAAATATTTTTTTTTGATTTTATGATTTTGTAAT
>NC_029776.3:45609253-45609405 GCF_000817695.3 Arachis duranensis | reverse complement strand
GGGCAATAACACCAAAACTTGATGTTGCTGCCGGATCTTGGCACTGATGTTACCGAAAGCTTGCTCAAAACTAGAACAATCACCGGCAACGGCGCCAAAAACTTGGTGCGCGAAATTGTGAACAATACTTTTTCACAACTCTCATAATCCCT
>NC_029776.3:45590518-45608282 GCF_000817695.3 Arachis duranensis | reverse complement strand
AGACTCTTCTTGGAGTTAAACGCCAGCTTTTGTGCCAGTTTGGGCGTTTAACTCCCATTTGGGTGCCAGTTCCAGCGTTTAACGCTGGGATTTCTTGAGGTGACTTTGAACGCCGGTTTGGGCCATCAAATCTTGGGCAAAGTATGGACTATCATATATTGCTGGAAAGCCCAGGATGTCTACTTTCCAACGCCGTTGAGAGCGCGCCAATTGGGCTTCTGTAGCTCCAGAAAATCCACTTCGAGTGCAGGGAGGTTAGAATCCAACAGCATCTGCAGTCCTTTTTGGTCTCTGAATCAGATTTTTGCTCAGGTCCCTCAATTTCAGCCAGAAAATACCTGAAATCATAGAAAAACACACAAACTCATAGTAAAGTCCAGAAAAGTGAATTTTAACTAAAAACTAATAAAAATATACCAAAAACTAACTATATCATATTAAAAACATACTAAAAACAATGCCAAAAAGTATACAAATTATCCGCTCATCACTAACAAAAACTAACAAACAAGCAAAAGACAAATATATTCACATATTCACAATAGCCAATAATGTAACACCATTGCAACTCTCTGGCAACGACGCCATTTTGATAATGAGCTTTGAGTGTCCGTTTAGATTTCCTTTTTATAGAAATAAGAACTACTTCATTGTAAGCATAGCTCCAAACTAACAAACAATACTCACATAAAAAATTTTGGTTCTCATAAAGAACAAACACCAAATAAGAATTAACCGAAGTATTTAGACTTCGGGTCGTCTCACAAAGAATTGCAATGAAGTGCTCAATTATTGGCTATAAAGGATCAAGGGGTTTGGTTTATAAAAGGGCAAGAAAATAAACGGCAAGAAAGTAAAAGGATAAGAACTAATAAAGAAATGGTAAACAACTCTTGGCTAAGACATGGGAAATTGAGATCACCATCCTTGTCTACAAACCATATATTGATAATTATGAGGAACCAAGCTCATTAACTCTACTTCCTAAAGCCTTAAGTACGTATAATCTACTCTTAAACTTGAGATACGTCAAATGGCTTGATCAACATCAACCCATAAGTCCCAACCTATCTACTAATTAGATTAGTAGTGGGTTAGTGTCAATGGATATCAAATTGATCACCAAGGATTCTCAAATCACCAATTCAAGGGGACCCAATGACTCAAGGTCACTCAATTCCCTTAGCCTAGGCCAAGAGTCAAGAAAGCTACTCAAAAACTAAAGGAAACATTCTATCAAACACCTAGTGTGCCATAAAAGTAAACATCACAAAATGCTAGAATTAGTGAAACCCACAACTACCACAAGCAAGAAATCAACATTAGCAATTAAGATGAACATAAAAATGACATAGAAACATTAAATTGCATTAGAAGAAATCAAAATCTAACAATGGTTCATCAAGATAAAAGAGAGCATAAAAGTAAAATTAACATCACAAACTAGAAGATTGCAAGTGTAGAAGCAAGAATTCATAAAATAAATAAGATGAAAACATGAAATCAAAGCTAGATCTAAGAGAGATTAACCTAAGAACCCTAATTCTAGAGAGAAGAGGGAGCTTCTCTCTCTAGAAACTAAACTACATGATGCTAATCCTACAAACAATTGCTCCCCCCTTGCCCAAGCTTGAATTCTGCATGAAATAGTATCAAAAATGAGTTGGATTGGGCCCAAAATGGGCTGCAAAATCGCTGGCCATGATTTCTCTTTAATGAACCACGTGCTCCATTGGCACGCACGCGTACAGGGCATGTGCACGCCCCTATACGTTAGACAACTATGACAAATTTTATATCATTTCAAAGTCCCGGATGTTAGCTTTCCAATACAACTAGAACCGCCTCATTTAGATCTCTGTAGCTCTAGTTATGGTCGATTGAGTGCCAGAAGGTCAGGCTTGACAGCTTTACAGTTCCTTCATTTCTTCATGTGTTCTCCCACTTTGCATGCTTTTCTCCTCACTTCTTCCATCCAATAGTTGCCTTATGAACCTGAAATCACTCAACAAACATATCAAGGCATCAAATGGAATTAAAGTGAGTTAAATTTATGTATTTTAAGGCCTACAAAGTATGTTTTCACACTTAAGCACAAATCTAGGGAGAATTACAAAACCATGCTATTTCATTAAATAAATGTGAGAAAATTTGATAAAATCCCTCAAATTAAGTACAAGATAAACCACAAAATTGAAATTTATCAAATATACTTGAGGAGTGGCAGTGTACTTATAATAGAATAGATAACCACCGTTTTGAGTAGTTTCACCTCTATTGGTGGATAACGGTTCTCTTTATCTTGGGACTTTGTAAAGATTTTCCTTCTAGATAGACTAGAGAGATAGTAGGAGATATTTTAGGATTCAGTTGCTTATTCAAATGTGAAGAGTCGGTCCTATGTCGTCGTACCCGACCTCTTGTGAGATCGGGTAGGTAGAAAAGGGCCAGCTTATTTGGTGGGCCTTTATCTTTATTGGGCTGGATTTATGTTTTTGCCCCAGGATATGAACAGTGCTCTTACTTGAGTCTGAATTTTTTCACAAAGTCGGGCTTGAGCATTTGTGGTTCCGGTTTCCTTAGCCGAGTACACCGCCTTCAAGAGGTCGGGTACTCGACGTGTTTCAAAATGTTAAAACATTGTCTCCCTTAATGATGCGGTGTACATTATGCGACAGTTTTCTAAGGATCTGTGTGTGGCCTTTAAAGAGGGGTGCAAAATATATTTTTTGCCTCTTGTTTCTTATAAATGCTTCACCTTTTTCCCTCTTTTTTTTTCTGTTCTAAAACGTTCACTCACCCTTTCACTTTCTTTGCTCTTCCTTCGCATACCTGGTGCACGAAATTATAATCACACTTGCAATTCCACACAACTAAGCAGCAAGTGCACTGGGTCGTCCAAGTAATACCTTACGTGAGTAAGGGTCGATCCCACGGAGATTGTTGGCTTGAAGCAAGCTATGGTTACCTTGTAACTCTTAGTCAGGAGATTATCAATGAAAATGATTTTGTTTGCAATAAAATAAAAGAGCATGAAATAAAAGGTACTTGTGATTCAATAATGGAGAACATGTTGGAGTTTTGGAGATGCTCTGTCATCTGAATCTCTGCTTTCCTACTGTCTTCTTCTTCACGCACGCAAGGCTCCTTCCATGGCAAGCTGTGCGTAGGGTGTCACCATTGTCAATGGCTACTTCCCATCCTCTCAGTGAAAATGGTCCATGTGTGCTGTCACTGCACGGCTAATCATCTGTCGGTTCTCGATCATGTTGGAATAGAATCACGTGATCCTTTTGCGTCTGTCATTACGCTCAACACTCGCGAGTTTGAAGCTCATCACGGTCATCCCTTCCCAGATCCTACTCGGAATACCATAGACAAGGTTTAGACTTTCCGAATCCCAGGAATGGCCGGCAATAATCCTAGCTTATACTACGAAGACTCTGATATTTCGAAATGGAGGCTAAGAGATACACATTCAATCTAAGATAGAACGAAGGTGGTTGTCAGGCACACGTTCATAAGTTGAGAATGGTGATGAGTGTCACGGATCATCACATTCATCATGTTTAAGTGCGAATGAATATCTTAGAACGGAAGCAAGCGTGATTGAATAGAAAACAGTGGGAATTGCATTAATCCATCGATACACAGCAGAGCTCCTCACCCCCAACAATGGGGTTTAGAGACTCATGCCGTAGAGATGTAATGTAAAACGTGAAAATGCCATGAGGTACAAAATAAGTCTCTAAAAGTAGTTTTTATACTAAACTAGTAACCTAGGTTTACAGAAAATGAGTAAACTAAGATAGGTAGTGAAGAAATCCACTTCTTGGACCCACTTGGTGTGTTCTTGGGTTGAGCATTGAAGCTTTCACGTGCATAGGCTGTTCCTGGAGTTAAACGCCAGCTTTTGTGCCAGTTTGGGTGTTTAACTCCAACTTTTATGCCAGCTTTGGCGTTTTGACACCAGAAAATGGTGGAAAACTGGCGTTTTGACGCTAATATACGTCATCAAAACTCGCTCAAAGTATGAACAATTATATATTTCTGGAAATTCCTGGATGTCTACTTTCCAACGCAATTGGGAGTGCACCGTTTGGAGTTCTGTAGCTCCAGAAAATCCACTTCAAGTGCAGGGATGTTAGAATCCAACAGCATCTGCAGTCCTTCTTCAGCCTCTGAATAAGATTTTTGCTCAGGTCCCTCAATTTTAGCTAGAAAATACCTGAAATCACAGAAAAACACATAAACTCATAGTAAAATCTAGAAATATAATTTTTGCATAAAAACTAATAAAAGTATACTAAAAAGTGGCTAAATCCTACTAAAAACTATATGAAAATACCCCCCAAAAGCGTATAAAATATCCGCTTGTCAATACCTATTCCATAGTTCAAGATTTCTCCATCTTAAATCTTTTGAAGATATCATTTGTATTTCGGAGATGATCGTTCGTGCCTTTGCAGTGTCGGTGTGCCCTTCTATTCTGCATTTCATTAAAGTTGTTGCTTTTACCCATTTTTCTTGCTTTTCGTTTTGTTTCAATTGCTTTTGGGTAGTACCTGCTTGCTTCGAATGGATAGTAGAATGAATAGTAGTTTTGAAATGTTATTTTGAAATGTTGTGACAAGAGGAATTGTCATTTCTTTTGAATATTTGTCGTTTTTCGTCGCCATGATATTTGATGTGACTTTCTGTTGTGTTGTTAGTGCCTCCAAATGGTGTTGCTCTTTTGTTAAGGATGATGCCATTTTGTATTTGATAATGTGATGGTACACTACAATAAAATGGAATATTTGTAACAAAAAATTTGTATCAAATTTAAAATTGTTACAAATTATAGTTTTTTTGTAACAATAATTAATTTTTGTTACAAAATAATATTTTGTAACAAGAAAATTTGTTACAAAATATTTCAATATTTTGTAACAACATGATTTCTTTTGTTACAAATTATGTTAGTTTTGGTATCGAATTGTTGTTTTGTTGCAAAATGTTATAATGTTTTGTAACAAAAGATTATATTGTTGTAAAAATTCAAAATATTTTGTAACAAAATATCTATTTGTTTCAAAAACTCTAAATATTTTGTAACAAAAAATTAATTTATCACAAAATACAATATTTTTGTAACAAGTTATTTATTTGTCACAAAATTTAAAGTTTTTTTTGTAATTAATAAAAAATGTTGTTTCAACATATTACATGTAAGACTTCAAATTTTTTAAAATTAACCTAATGAGTTATTTATGATTTATTATATTTATTTAAGATTTTATATTAAAAATTTATTTTACTAAAAAATTTAAGTCAAATTAATGATACTTTGAGTTTAAAATTATTTTAAAAATTAAATAATAAATCATTTATGATTTATTATATTTATTCAAAATGAATTTTTAGAAATTTATATATTAAACAGGGTATTTTTTTATTTATAATTTAAAGTTTTAGTAATTAAAAAAATATAAAAATTTATAATATTTCAAGAATAATTAATTTAAAGTTTTAATAATAAATAGTATTTCACGAATAATTAATTTGGTTATTTCATATAATTTGAAATTAAAATTTAGTAATAGAAGTATTATATAATTTAATTTGAGAAATTTGTATTATAATTAAATTACAGTTTATTTTATTAAATTGAGCTTTTAAAGATTAATTTATTAAGCGTGATTAAATTGATTTTTATAAATATTTTAAATTTAAGTCAATTAATATTTATGTATAATTTTATTATAATTATTTATTTTATAAATTGAAATAAAAGTCTCGATGATAGAAAAAATAATAAAAAGTTATATTATTTAATTTAAATAATTAATATGTTGAACATGAACTATATTTTATAGATTAATATGTTTATTTTATAATTTAAATTAAAAATAATTAATTGAACTTTGTAATATGTTAATAAATAATGTTCTTAAATATTTTTAAGAAAATATATTTAATTTTAAAATTATTCTACTCCCCAATTTTATCAAAATATCGATTCATGTTTATCTTTATTCTTTTATAAAATCTCTAATTTTTAACTCTAAATTTTCAAATTAAATCAGAAACCTAATTCCTAAATTGGAACTTAACCCTAAAACCCATCTGTCCAGCCCAAACCGTCGCCGCTAAACTGCCGATCTGCCTTGGAGTCGCTGACCCACGCGTCGTCGCTGGCGCTGACGAAGAAGAGAAAGAAAGATGCTGAGACGGAGAGCGTGCGATGAAACAAAGGCTAAGGAGAAGAAGAACACCATCGCGGGATGGCCGTCGGGGGAGCTGATGCGAGCTTGCATCGTTTGCGCCGTCGCCCCCTGCCCGTGTTGCCGTCGCCGTTGTGCCCTGGTGCCGTCGAGGGAAGCTGCCACCACGGTTGGAATCGCGAAATGAGGAGGAAATCGTTGATTCTGTCACCGGCACCATGTCTCGTCACCGTTGCTGCCACCAGAGGAAGCCATTGTCACTAACGCAAAGAACAGAACTCCAAGAGGGAGGCAGCAGAGGGTGATGCTGCTGTCGTCGTTGCTGTGGAGGTGAACCAACATCGTGTCTTTGCTTCCCAGAGCCACCGTTGCTGCTACCATCATCCCCTAGCTTGGTTGTCATCACTACTGGAAACTCTGATTGTTGTTGTTGTCTGTTAGAGAGATGAATTGTTCTATGAAAAGAGGGCTGCCGTGGTTGCTGCTGCTGGTTCTGATTTTGTTACATTGATTCTGGTCTGTTCTTTTCCTTGGTTCTAGACCATTTGCAAGTTTTGTTTTGTCAATTTTAATTGCCATGTTCTCCTTTTAATTCAATTCTAGTCTTGGATTTGTTTTGAATTTTCAGAGTTATGTTTGCTTTTGATTTTTATCCAATTTGAATCCTTGTCTTGCTGCAACCATCATCACTGCCATAAGAAATTGGCATTGCTGCTGTTTCGGTTACATGCTTGCTGCTGCCATGAAATTAAAAGAGAAGGGAGTTGCCACATTTAATCTATGTGAATTCAGCTAATCGAGATATGGGTTTAATTTAAATGGTTTTAATTTAAGAATGCCTATAAGGTTTAATGAATAACTGTAAATAGGATTAATAGCTGTGAGTAATAGATTGATTATATGAATGTTGGATTGTGGTTGAAATTGTGTATGGAGTTGTGATTAAATTGAGTGTAACTATGTGTGGTAGATAATTGAATTATTTACTATTGGTTGTTGAAATGGTTGTTTGGTATGTTGCTGTGGCTGTGAAAGTGACTCGAGACTAGTTCAGAATTCTGAATTTAACAAATTATGTATAATTGGATTTTGATGGAGGTGATTGTGGAATATGGTTACTGGGGTTTACATTATGTTACTTTGCACGTTTGAAATTGTGTTCATGGTGTCATGGAGTAGAGTTTCTATAATGTTATGATCGGGTTTATTTGTTTTTGGAGGGGGGAATGTTGGACTGGGTTTCTTTAGGGGTAAATTATTGCAATATGCGATATATGGGAAGTTTATGGAGAAGGGAGGGGGGCTAAAGGATGGAATATAAGTTTGATAATGTATTGGATTTTCTGTTGGTGCAACATAGATTGAGACTGGGGAAGTACAAGAGAGATTTGTATTCTTTGCAAAAGGAAAGGGAAAACTCTCAGGCCATGTGGAACCCTGATGGCAAATTAATCACCATTCTTGTAAGTTCTTCTGAATGTTGATATGTGAATAGTGAATTAGTGAGCATTTTAAAAACATTTTGATTATACATGTTTGAGTAAGAGGTAATAAGAAATCCTGCAAATTTGTTGATGATTATGAAATGTGGCTTACAACCTTTGGAGGATGTATGCAAATGAAAAATGAAGCTGTCAGTTGGGATTGATATTATCTAATTGTTAGTAGGCTATATTGTGAAATGAAAAATTTTGCTTGCTCAGTCTATTCTAGATTTAGAAAGCTTGTTGGATTAGCCCTTGTATCCGAAATAAGAAAAGTTAAAACCTTTACGATTACATGTTTTTTCATGTCTATATCCAGGTACTAGTGAGATATCATATGTTCAATTTGATATAGGGTCTTTGTTTTGTTCCCAAATTCACAATCCTAGTAACTTCTACCTTGAAATTACTATATTGTGTATTGGCTAAGAAATAAGCAATGAATTGGCTGTTTTAGATGGAACCGTAGACAGTGGAAATATTCAAGTTTTAGGAGAGGTTTTGCCAAAATTTTTTAAAAATTTTAGATAAAAGTTAATGGAAAAAATTATAATTAGTGTTATATCTTGTTTCTAATTTTTTGTTTCGATTTTTCTCATTTACAGGAGTGCTAAAATGGTGACAACATGCCACCTAAACGACTCAAGAATATTTTGACTCATAAAGATACTAATCAATGTTAGACTTTTAACTTTTAGTTGAACTAGTATAAGAAATATAACTTGTAGAACTAACCAATGTAGACACTAATTTTATTTTGTTTTAAAACAATTTTAGTTAAATGAAGCATGCTTGAATTATCTATGTTTTTACATATTATATAAATGTCGACTTGCTCAGTAAAGTAGTTAATATATCAATTAATTAAAAAATAATTTGCTAAATTTATATTAAAAAATAAAAAATTATTACAAAATAAATATTGTGCTTTTGTAACTAAAGAAAAAAAATGTTACAAAATCAAGTTATATTTTGTAACAAAATTTTATGATAAGAAAAAATATTTTGTCTCCAAAAACATTTTGTCACCAAAAACATTTTGAAGATCAAAATTTATAATCACTTTTGTAACGAATTTCGGTTTTTGTATCAAAAAAATTTGTTACAAAATATTACTTTAAATTGTAACAGTTCTATTTTTTGTTATAAAAACTTTTTGTAACGGGACATACTGCAACGGCCTTTTTTTGTTACAAATTTTTTTGTTTCAAAATTCCGATTTTTTGTAATAAATTTTTTTATTACAAATATTGCTTTTTCTTGTAGTGGTAGTTTTTGTGTTTATGAGAATTTGTAGGAACTATAGTCAATTATTTGTGTTGTCAATGATGACTCGACTTCTTTTGATTGCTAGTCGACTTTTCAACTTATTGTGACGAATTTGTCTTTGTGTGTTGTATTTGTAGGTATAGCTTTTATGTATCGATCCGTAATTCACAACATGTCCACCAACGATCCATCCGACCTGACCTGGGTAGATATAACTGTTCTTACTCCCATCCCTGTAATTGATAGAGAGTATGTTGAACAATTCTGTAGATATCATAGGCTATGTGTAAATCGGGAGGATGAGAGAAATTATGAGATAATTGTTGTTGATCCCTAGAAAAGGGTATGTTTTCCCCGACTTGATAGGTCGAAGCGTGACTTCTTTTATGCCTATGATTGGTTTTTTACTAGGCTAGATGTCTACCTCCCTTTTTTCGATTTCGAGATTGATGTCCTTTGGACTAGTAATATCGCTCCTACCCAAATGTACCGCAATTCTTGGGATTTTCTAAAAATATACCATCTTTTGTGTTGGGAGGTTGACGTTCGACCTTCTCTAAAGTTCTTCTTTTATCTTTTTGTTCTTACAAAACCCTTTAGTTCTTCTAAAAGACTAGGTTGGGTCTCTTTTCAGGCTGTCCAGGGGAGAAAGGTGTTTGTTATCTTTAAAGAGTCTTTTCATGACTTTAAGAATTATTTCTTCAAAATTCGAGTTGTTGATAATATCCAACCTTTCTTTTTTGATGAAAATGATGAGCCTCGTTTTCCTTTACACTGGAAGGAGAAACCGGTGATAGTTAAGTACAATTTGGACAATTTATACGAGCTCGAAGAGAGCGTAGTTGGCCTATTCCAGGAGTGCTGTGGCTGTGCTCCTTACTTGGATACCAAGAGATTTTTAGGGAACCCCAGCAAACTCCAATCCGAGCTAGGTAATCTTCTTTCTATTTTCTTTTGAAGTGCTTTTAATCATACATTTCATGCCTAACTTTGTTTTTGGTTTGTTAATGTCATGCAGAAAAGATGGTGCCCAAGTCGGCCGCAATGAAAAATCTACATACCGTGAAGAAGAGTGTGGTCACTCATAATTTACAATTTTAAGAGACTCGTGGGGTAGCTTCGCCTTCCCAGTTGGACTCAGGTGTTTCTGCTTTTTGTGAAGATTATTCCTGATCCAGGTCTGAGGGCAATTTCTTCTGACTCGGGAAAACAAGTACCTCCTCTTTCCAAACAAATAAACCACACACCTCCTATGAATCCTGAGCCGACCAGCAAAAAGTGCAATACGTCAAGCTCGAGTATTTATGAACAAGGTTTCGATGCCCTAGCCTGGAGTGAGAAGCACATCCTTCCTCGTAGTATTATAAGTATGGATGATGTTGCATAGAGTCTCACCTCTAGGTCATGGCCAGAGGAGGGATTCGGACGGCCAGACTCTGCGGGGCCTTGCTAAAAGAGCTGAAGAAAACCCCCCTTAGGTGCCACTTAGAGTACCCTGGTCAAGTTGCAAGCTGAGGTGGAGTCTTTAAGGGAGACGAAGAAGGAGTTGGATTCTAATAAGGAGACCCTCGAGTCCGATCTGGCCAAGGCTCAGGAAAAAGTTAAGCAGTCCGAGGCAGCTTTGGCCATGGCTGAGGGCTTGAAGAAAAAGGCTGAGGAGATTTACACCAGGGTCTTTGGAGAAAGGCTTAACTTGGTGGACGAGCTTTCTATGGCGAGGGATAATTACAAGGATCTCGAGGATAGTGTCGCCGAGGGGATGGACGAGATCGTAGAGAATTTGAAGGCTCAATTTTGAGTTCTTGCTCCCGAGGTTGACTTTTCCCCGATATCTGCTGATAACATTGTAGTGGATGGGAAGATAGTTCCTACTCCCAAGGATGAGGATACTCCCATGTCCGGTCTTAAGGAACCAGGACCTTGATTTGAGGAGACTTCTTAAGGACTTGCTCAAATGGATGACGAAGCCACCCTATCCCCGCCTGATGAGCGGATAATTTATACGTTTTTCGGCATTGTTTTTAGGTAGATTTTAGTAGGATCTAGCTACTTTTTAGTATATTTTTATTAGTTTTTAAGCAAAATTCACATTTCTGGACTTTACTATGAGTTTGTGTGTTTTTTTGTGATTTCAGGTATTTTCCGGCTGAAATTAAGGGACCTGAGCAAAAATCTGATTCAGAGGCTGAAAAAGGATTGCAGATGTTGTTGGATTCTGACCTCCCTGCACTCAAAAAGGATTTTCTGAAGCCACAGAAGCCCAATTGGCACTCTCTCAATTGCGTTGAAAAGTAGACATCATGGGCTTTCCAATAATATATAATAGTCCATATTTTGCCCGAGTTTTGATGATGCAAACTGGCGTTCAAACGCCAACTTCCTGCCCTATTCTGGCGTTAAACGCCAGAAATAGGATAGAAGCTGCAGTTAAACGCCCAAACTGGCATAAAAATTGGTGTTTAACTTTAAGAAAAGTCTCTACATATGAAAACTTCAATGCTCAGCCCAAGCACACACCAAGTGGGCCCGGAAGTGAATTTCTGCATCATTTACTTATTTCTATAAACTCTAGTAACTAGTCTAGTATAAATAGGACCTTTTACTATTGTATGGACATCTTTGGACGTTTAGTCCTTAGACCAATCTTTAGATCATTTTTGAGACTATCTTTGGATCTTAACATCTTGGGATTATCCTTAGATCATCTTTGGAACATTTTTCCTTAGACTTGGAGGCTGGCCTTTCGGCCATGCCTGGACCTTCATCACTTATGTATTTTCAACGATGGAGTTTCTACACACCATAGATTAAGGTGTTGAGCTCTGCTGTTCCTCGAGTATTAATGCAAAATACTATTGTTCTTCTATTCAATTCAAGCTTATTCTTATTCTAAGATGTTCACTCGCACTTCAACATGATGAATGTGATGATCCGTGACACTCATCACCATTCTCAATTTATGAACGCGTGACTGACAACCACTCCTGTTCTACATGCAAAAGCTAGAGTGCGTATCTCTTGGGTTTCTAATCAACGATTCACATCATTTTCCCTCTGACAATGCGGCATCTGAATCTGAGATTAGAACCTTCGTGGTATAGGCTAGAAACATTTGGCAGTATTCCTAAGATCCGGAAAGTCTAAAGCTTGTCTGTGGTATTCCGAGTAGGATATGAGAAGGGATGACTGTGACGAGCTTCAAACTCGTGACTGTGGGGCGTAGTGACAGATGCAAAAGGATCATTGGATCTTATTCCGACACGATCAAGAACCGACAGCTGATTAGCCATGCGGTTGCTGTGCCTGGTATTTTTCATCCGAGACGAGAAATCCGACAGTTGATTAGCCGTACAGAAACTGTAGAGGACCATTTTCACTGAGAGGACGGGGGTAGCCATTGACAACAGTGATCCCCAACATACAGCTTGCCATGGAAAGGAGTATGAATGATTGAATAAAGACAGTAGAAAAGCAGAGATTCAGAAGGAATAACGCATCTCCATATGCTTATCTGAAATTGTCACCAATAAATTACATAAGTATCTCTATCTTTATTTTATGTTTATTTATCTTTTAATTATCAAAACTCTATAACCATTTGAATCCGCCTGACTGAGATTTACAAGATGACCATAGCTTGCTTCAAGCCGACAATCTCCGTGGTATCGACTCTTACTCACGTAAGGTATTAATTGGATGACCCAGTGCACTTGCTGATCAGCTGTGCGAAGTTGTGAAGAGATGTGTGAATTATGGTATTGTGCACCAAGTTTTTGGAGCCATGCCTGGTGATAACAATTTCGTGCATGATGAGCGGATAATTTATACGCTTTTTGGCATTGTTTTTAGGTAGTTTTTAGTAGGATCTAGCTACTTTTAGAGATGTTTTCATTAGTTTTTATGCAAAATTCACATTTATGGACTTTATTATGAGTTTGTGTGTTTTTCTATGATTTTAGGTATTTTCTGGCTGAAATTGAGGGACCTGAGCAAAAATCTGATTCAAGCTGAAAAAGGACTGCTGATGTTGTTGGATTCTGACCTCCCTGCACTCGAAATGGATTTTCTAGATCTACAAAACTTCAAATGGCACGCTCTCAACGGCGTTGGAAAGTAGACATCCAGAGCTTTCCAGCAATAGATAATAGTTCATACTTTGTTTGAGTTTAGACGACGCAAACTAGCGTTCAACGCCAGTTCTATGCTGCATTCTGGAGTAAAACGCTAGAAACACGTCACAAACCAGAGTTAAACGTCAGAAACACGTCACAAACCAGAGTTAAATGCCAGAAACACGTTACAACTTGGCGTTTAACTCCAAGAGAAGCCTCTGCATGTGTAAAGCTCAGGCTCAGCCCAAGCACACAACAAAGTGGGTCCCGGAAGTGGATTTCTGCACTTAGACTTATTTCTGTAAACCGTAGTAGCTAGTCTAGTATAAATAGGACATTTTACTATTGTATTAGAGAGATTGGTATATACCTATGGACGTTAAGTTCTTAGATCATGGGGGCTGGCCATTCGGCCATGCCTGGATCATCACTTATGTATTTTCAACGGTGGAGTTTCTACACACCATAGATTAAGGGTGTGGAGCTCTGCTGTACCTCAAGTTTTAATGTAATTACTACTATCTTTTATTCAATTCAAGCTTATTCTTGTTCTAAGATATTCGTTGCACTTCAACCTGATGGATGTGATGATCCTTGACACTCATTATCATCCATCCTTATGAATGCGTGCTTGACAACCACTTCCGTTCTACCTTAGATCGAGCGAATATCTCTTGGATTCCTTAACCAGAATCTTTATGGTATAAGCTAGAATTATTGGCGGACATTCTTGAGAATCCAGAAAGTCTAAACCTTGTCTGTGGTATTCCGAGTAGGATTCAGGGATTGAATGAATGTGACGAGCTTCAAACTTGCGATTGTTGGGCGTAGTGACAGACGCAAAAGAATCAATAGATTCTATTCCGACATGATCGAGAACCGACAGATTATTAGTCGTGCTGTGACAAGAGCATTTGGACCATTTTCACTGAGAGGATGGGAAGTAGCCATTGACAACGGTGATGCCCTACATACACCTTGCCATGGAAATGAGTAAGAAGGATTGGATGAAGGCAGTAGAAAAGTAGAGATTCAGAAGGAATACAACATCCCCATACACTTATCTTAAATTCCTACCAATGGTTTACATAAGTATCTCTTTCATTTATTTTATGCTTTATTTATTAAAAATTTTGAAAACCTTTATAACCATTATAATCTGCCTGACTGAGATTTACAAGATGACCATAGCTTGCTTCATACCAACAATCCCCGTGGGATCGACCCTTACTCACGTAAGGTTTATTACTTGGACGACCCAGTGCACTTGCTAGTTAGTTGTGCGAAGTTGTGAAGAATGTGAGTGAACCATAGTAGTGTGCGCCAAGTCTTTGGAGACATTACTAAGAACTGTTCGAATTATAAAAAGTGTAAATCACAATTTTGCCTATCAGTGCACCACCGCCTAAGGAATAACCTCCTCATTCTAATTCGGTCCCATCCTCTTATGCCTGGCCCGAGGACGTTATTATTGGTGAGGAGCTCCATCTTTTATGATTTCCTTGTGTATTGCCCGACCTGTGGGTCTTTGAACATCTCCTTTTTGTAATAGCTTCGCAGTTGTCTAAACAATTTATTTCACTTTAGTTGTAGTTAAACAACTTTAGAATCTTTGTTAAAGAATCTTTTCTTTATTTTGATAATGATTTAGCTCTTAAGTGATTGTTTCCTTTCAAATTTTCTCTAAGCATATACAATCGTTTAGATTGTTCTTCGACAACTTTTAACACTGTCTTTTTGCTAAGTTTAGAGGTGATGTCAGCGAAATAGGTTGGTATGAGATAGTGTTTTTCCTTTGTATATTCCGACTTCGTGTAATCGGACTTTGCCAAGTTATTTTTACATTTCGTTTTTGTTCCAACTTAATTTGGAGGCTGATTTTTATGAATTGCTTATATAACTTCTTGCATTAATTTGTACCTCGTCACTGTATCTTGTCGACTCTTCTAGGTCGAAAAATAATTTTTGTGATTTTTCAAGCTTAAATTAATGTGTTTGTATGGGAAACTTTTAAAGAAAAGAGGATTTTTCATTGATAAATGAAAAAATGCCTTACATAAATTTGTTAATAAGGATTTTTGTCTATCCCTAGACTTGCTATGGTGCCTCATTAAAACCCCCTTCAGAAAAAAAATTTTTCAGAAAAAAATCATGAAGTCGGAAAAAAGAGTATACTGGGGAGCAACGTGCGCTTCCTAACTATAGTACTTCTTCAAATTGCTCGCGTTCCACAACCTCAAGAGTTCTTTCCCTTGTAAGTCAGACACTTTGTAGTAGCCTTTTCCTAAGACTTCAACAATCTTGTAAGGTCCTTTCCAGTTTGCAGCCAGATTTCTATTGCCCAACTTCTGAATCCTGATATCATTTCGGATTAGTATAAGATTGTTCGTGGTAAAGCTTCTCTTGATTACCTTTTGATTGTACCTTAGAGTCATCGTTTGGTTTAGTGCTTTTTCTTTGATCCGAGATAGCTCTCGGACTTTGGGGATGAGGTCAAGTGCTTCCTTTTATGCTTGGATATTGAACCCTTCATTGTAGAATATAACTGTTCATACACTGGGTCGAGTTACACAATCCGGATTAACCGAAGACAAGAGCGATCGACCTCTTAAGGTTGGATCGCCATCGACCTCTCCTTAAAGAGCTCGACCAAAACACCATAGAAGCCCAAGTAAGCCCAAACCAAAGGACGCGGCCGACTCTAAAAGACGGCTGGCCTAAAAGATAAGGTGACCTCACCTCCCAAAGATAAGATAGGATAACTTATCTCAAAGGAAGGTCATCAACACTACTATAAATACACTGGAGCACCCAGTATAACTCATACTCTGATTCCAAACAAAATCCTGCCTAAAGCATGTGCTAACTTAAGTATCGGAGTCTCTTGCAGGTACCACCACCCTCCGGTGACCTAAGGATCAGCAAACTCCACGGGATTCAGCGAGTCAGTCGCAGCCGTTCTAACCTCATCAGAAGATCTCATCCGAGATCGACCTTCAGTTTCAGGTAACCCTCGGAACATTGGCGCCGTTGCCGGGGAATCTAGAAGTCATCCCATCACCATGACCACGACAACGATCACAACTCTTGTTTGGTGGATAGAACACCAAACAAAAATGTGGACGTCACTTCCAAAGACACACCTCAAAAGAGGGAGGACAGGAAACCCCCAAATACAGAAATATTAGATGCTCTCCGAGAACAGTAGGATCGTCTTAAACAGCTCGAAAAAGAGGCTGAGCATCAGCGGGAAGCCAAGAGAGACCTCCTAAAGCTCGAGGCCGACCTCAAAGCTAAAACCGCTCGATCCAGTCACGAAGATAGCCCCCACAAAGATCAAGATCCATTCACCAAAGAAATCATGAAAGATAATGTCCCAAAGGACTTCAAAGCTCCTGACATGACCCCATACGACGGTGCATCTGATCCAAGCCATCATCTCAACAATTTTAGAAGCAGGATGTATCTCACAGACACCTCGAACACCATTCGATGCAAAGCTTTCCCAACTACTCTGACCAAGACGGCAATAAAGTAGTTCGACAATTTTCCGCCAAGATCAATCGCGAGCTTTGATGACCTCGCCGAAAGGTTCCTAGCTATATTCTCCATATAGAAAGACAAAGCCAAGCATGCCCCTAGCCTGTTAGGGATTAAGCAAGGAGATCGGGAAAGCCTCCGTAACTACATGGAAAGATTCAACAAGGCATGTCTGGATATACAAAGTCTGCCAACAGAGGCAGCCATCATGGGTCTCATCAATGGCTTGCGAGAATGACCTTTTAGCCACTCAATATCCAAAAAACACCCAACATCTCTAAACAAGGTTCAAGAAAGGGCAGAAAAATACATCAATATGGAGGAGAAGGGCAACTAGATCAGTTCTTTGCCAATAAAGCTGATGAACCAAGAAAGAGAAGAAGGGATGAAGAGGTCAGATGAGTTGAACGTCCACCTCACACCCCTGAGAGACATGTTCATATGATAAATAGAGGATTCGCAGGAGGAGGGATATCTAAATCATCTCGCAAAAGATACCTTAAAGAGGTATATCATGTCGGAGAAGGGGATAGGTCACCCGACCTCTCCACTATTACCTTTACCCAAGAAGACGCAACAGGCATCATCCTGGGGCATGATGACTGATGAGCGGATAATTTATACGCTTTTTGGCATTGTTTTTAGGTAGTTTTTAATAGGTTCAAGCTACTTTTAAGGATGTTTTCATTAGTTTTTATGTTAAATTCACATTTCTGGACTTTACTATGATTTTGTGTGTTTTTCTGTGATTTCAGGTAATTTCTGGCTGAAATTGAGGGACTTGAGCAAAACTCTGATAGGAGGCTGACAAAGGACTGCTGATGCTGTTGGAATCTGACCTCCCTGCACTCGAAATGGATTTTATGGAGCTACAGAACTCCAAATGGCGCGATCTTAACGGCTTTGGAAAGTAGACATCCAGAGCTTTCCAGCAATATATAATAGTCCATACTTTATTCGGGAATTGATGACGTAAACTGGCGCTCAACGCCAGTTCCATGTTGTTGTCTGGAGTCAAACGCCAGAAACACGTCACGACCCGGAGTTGAACGCCCAAAACACGTTATAACTTGGCGTTCAACTCCAAGAGAAGCCTCAGCTCGTGGATAGATCAAGCTCAGCCCAAACATACACCAAGTGGACCCCAAAAGTG
>NC_029776.3:45590073-45590405 GCF_000817695.3 Arachis duranensis | reverse complement strand
TCTACACACCATAGATTAAGGGTGTGGAGCTCTGCTGTACCTCAAGTTTCAATGTAATTACTACTATTTTCTATTCAATTCTCCTTATTCTTATTCTAAGATATACGTTGCACTTCAACTTGATGAATGTGATGATCCGTGACACTCATCATCATTCTCACCTATGAACGCGCGTGACTGACAACCACTTCCGTTCTACCTTAGGCCGGGCGCATATCTCTTAGATTCCCCAACAGAATCTTCTTGGTATAAGCTAGATAGATGGCGGCATTCATGGGAATCCGGAAAGTCTAACCTTGTCTATGGTATTCCGAGTAGGATTCCGGGAATCT
>NC_029776.3:45583669-45589916 GCF_000817695.3 Arachis duranensis | reverse complement strand
CCATGGAATTATATGAGTAACTATTTACTATTTTATTTTCTGTTTATTATTTATTTTCGAACTTATCATAAACTATTTAATCTGCCTAACTGAGATTTACAAGGTGACCATAGCTTGCTTCATACCAACAATCTCCGTGGGATCGACCCTTACTCACGTAAGGTATTACTTGGATGACCCAATGCACTTGCTGGTTAGTTGAACGGAGTTGTGAGATTCTCTAACAGTGCCTGTAACTCTTTTGGTCCAACAACAACACTAAGCTATTGGTGCCATTACCAGGGATTATTAAGATCCCAATTCATCATACCATGATCTCTTTGGGGTATTTAATTATAGCTGCCAACATCATGGGAAAAATAATAGATCACAATTTCGTCCACCAATGACCCCATGGTCATCACTGTCATACTCGTCAATGCTAATCACCACCGAACGTTGGTAGACCAAAGGAGCTCCGCAGATATCTTGTTCAAATCCGCCTTCAACAAATTCGGCCTACAAGAAAAAGAGCTCAGAACATATCCGAATAGCTTGTTTGGACTCGGAGACACCCCAATTCAACCACTAGGATACATCTCAATGCATACAACCTTTGGAAAAGGAACTCGGTCAAGGACACTAATCATAGACTACATCGTAGTTAACGTGAGCTCAGCGTATAACGCCCTAATCGGTCGGACAACCTTGAACTAGCTTGCCGCAGTAGTCTCCACTCCACATCTGTGCATGAAGTTCTCAACTCTAGAAGGGATCGCCACGATAAAAGGAGACCAAAAGCTCGCGCGACACTGTTACAATGAAAGTTTAAACCTTAAAGGCAACCCCAGAGGAGAGAAAATCAACACCATCGAACTCGGGGGAGTTCAAGCTCACGATGAACTTCATCCACAACCTGAAGGTGAGACCGAAGAAGTCCAGATTGAGGATACCCGGGATAAAATAACAAATATAGGGGCAACCTTAAAGGGAGACTTAAAGGAGCCACTGATACAGTTCCTAAAGGATAATGTTGATCTCTTTGCATGGAAGGCCGCAGACATGCCCGGCATAGATCCCAAATTAATGTGCCACAAACTGGCGGTATATTCTGGATCTCGGCCAGTGCAACAGAAGCATAAGAAGTTCAGCCCAGAAAGGTCCCAAGCTGTGGAAGAGCAGGTACAAGCCTAGCTGGAGGTAGGGTTCATAAGGGAGGTCAAGCACCCATTATGGCTAGCCAACATTGTCTTGGTAAAGAATTCAATTGAAAAGTGGCGGATGTGCACCGACTACACCGACCTTAATAAGGCCTGCCCAAAAGACCCTTACCCGCTCCCAAATATAGACACTCTAGTGGATGCCTCTTTCGGATACAAGTACCTCTCCTTCATGGATGCTTATTCAGGATACAACCAAATCCCGATGTATCCACCCGACCAAGAAAAGACCTCGTTCCTAACTCCAAAGGCAAATTATTGCTACATAGTCATACCTTTCGGACTTAAAAACGCAAGAGCTACAAACCAAAGATTGATGAACAAAGTCTTTGCCGACCGCATCGGAAAGCTAATGGAGATTTATATAGATGACATGCTGGTAAAAACACAAAGTGAGGAATCATTGTTATTTGACCTCACCAAAGTGTTCAACACCATAAGAAAGCATGGGATGCGACTTAATCCTGCAAAGTGCACCTTCGTGGTAGAAGCTAGCAAATTCTTGGGCTTCATGCTCAGCCAGAGAGAAATTGAGACAAACCCAGATAAATGCCAGGCTATACTCAACATGAAAAGTCCAACCTGTGTCAAAGAGGTACAACAGCTCAACGGAAAAAGAGGTTTGAATGGACAGTAGAGTGCGAATAAGCCTTCTAAGATTTCAAAAAATTCTTGGGGCAACCACCCATTCTTACCCGACCACGGGAAAGTGAAGAACTCATATTATACCTCGCAGTGAGAAGTCGGGCAATAGCCTCAGCACTAGTTAGAAAAGAGGAAAGTGGGTAACAACCCATCTACTTCATTAGGAAGGCTCTACAAGAGGCTGAACTAAACTATCAAAAGATAGAGAGGTTCGCCTACACCCTCATAATCACTTCTCGACGACTCCGCCCATACTTTCAAGCCCACACTATCAGAGTTCGGACCAACCAGCCCATAAAAGATATCCTACAGAAAATAGACTTAGCTGGAAGAATTCTATAGTGGGCAGTTGAGTTATCCGAATTTGATCTTTAATATGAAACTCGGACAGCCATCAAATCACAGTATCTGTCCAACTTCATTGCCGAGTACACTGACACCAGGAACTCCTACAAAATGGAATCTCTACGTAGACGACTCCTCAAACAAAACTGGGAGTGGCACAAGTGTAATTATAGAGAGTGACCAGGGGACCCAAATTGAGCTCTCCTTAAAGTTTGAGTTCCCTACCTCAAATAACCAAGCTAAATACGAGGCACTACTGGCTGGTTTACGGCTGGCTAGGGAGGTAGGAGTTCAAAAGCTTACTATCTTCAATGATTCACAAGTAGTCACCTCACAAATAGAAAGGAACTACCAAGCTAAGGATCCCACCATAAAAAAACACCTAGATAAAACCAGAGAACAGTTCAGACAATTTGGGGGATATGAAGTCCGACATATACCTCAGGAATAGAATGTCTGAGCTGATGCACTTTTAAAACTAGCCAGCACCAAACCAGAGGGCAATAATAGAAGCATCATCCAAGAAACATTGCAAAGTCCATCAATCTCGGAGGAAGAAAAGGTCCTAACCATATCAAGTCAGGATCAAGGATGGATGACCCCCATAATCAACTACCTCAAGTATGAGATGCTTCCCACAGATAAAAAGGAGGCGAAAAGGCTAGTACGAGAAGCACAGTACTACACCATAGTGGGCAACATCCTATACAGGAGAGGGATTTCAACACCCCTCCAAAAATGTGTGCCGACCTCCGACACAAGGGAAGTCCTGGAAGAAGTCCATGAAGGCATGTGTGGCAATCACCTTGGGGCAAGAGCTCTTGCCAAAAAGGTACTCCGAGCTGGCTTCTACTGGTCGACCTTGCAAAAGGAAGCAAGAGAGTTCGTCAAGAAATGCCCACCATGCCAGAAGCACGGCAACTTCCATATAGTTCCACCTGAGGAGCTCATCTGTGTTACTTCACCTTGGCCATTCGCAAAAATGGAGGCTCGACCTCCTTGAACCATTTTCCCAGGGATCAGGGCAAGTCAAATTCCTTCTTATAGGAATAGACTATTTTACAAAATATATTGAGGCTGAACCTTTAGTCACAGCCACTGACCAAAGAAGTCGGAATTCCTATACAGAAACATTATCACAAGGTTTGGAAATCCATACTCCATCACCACAGATAATGGCACTCAAATCATTGACACGGGTTTCAAGAACTTGGTAGCTGATTTAAAAATAAAGCACCAATTCACCTCCTTAGAACATCCACAGGCCAACGGACAGGCCGAAGCTGCTAACAAAGTCATATTGGCCAGGTTAAAGCAAAGACTACGGGGTGCCAAGGGAGCTTGGGCTGAAGAGCTCCCACAAGTCCTATGGGCGTATCGGACAACTCCACACTCAACCACAGGAGAATTACCCTTCTGACTTGCCTATGGAATGGAGGCAATGATTCTAGTGGAGATAGAAGAAGGATCCCACAGAATGATTCTATACAATGAAGAGGGCAACTCCCAAATTTAAAGGGAGGAGCTCGACCTACTTCCAAAAGTCTGAGAAAGAGCTCGGATTAGAGAGGAAGTACTAAAGCGTCGAATGGCTTTAAAATATAATCAGAAGGTAGTCCAATGAAGCTTCGCCACCAATGATCTCATCTTATTCCGAAACGACATCGGAGCAGGTCAATATAGAGAAGGGAAGCTAGCAGCTAACTGGAAAGGACCTTACCGAGTTGTAAAAGTACTGGGGAAAGGTTACTACAAGGTGTCTGACCTCGAGGGGTGAGAGCTGCCAAGGTCATGGCATGCCTGTAACCTAAAAGGGTACTATAGCTACAAAAGTAATAAAGATCTTAGGTCAAGGTGCACTCTTTTTCCTAAAATGGTTTTTTAACGAGGCGCCAGGCCCAGATCTACCAAATTACCCGACCTAGAAGGGTAAGCACTTGTATGTTCATACTTTTATTTATGTTTTTATCTCATTATCATTTGAATAAAAGTTATTGATTCCCTAAAAATTTCCTGCCAAGACTCATTAATCTAAGCTCATAAACGCAAAAATTCATTGCCCAATTACCAAGAGGTCGGCAAGGTGAAAACCAAATTCATCGCCCGATTACAAAAAGGTCGGCAAGGTGAAAGCGATAGAAGCAGATTAATGCAAGAAGTTATAAAAAGTAACCCATAGAAAGCGACTTGACGAGGTCTGACTAAAAATCGATTACTAAAAATAACTTAAGAAGGCCCGACAGAGAAGTCGGACCAGTGGAAAGATCACTAAAAATGGACAAAGACATCTCGCAAAGGCCAAAGAAAGGCCAAGAATGCTTTACTGAAAGGTACAAAGTCTTGAAAAAGACACTACTTAAAAAGAAAATGCACAAAGCGAAACGGAGCTAAAAGGTCATCCAAAAGGCAAAAGGTAGAAAACCCACCCGCCAATTCAAAAGAGGTCGGACAGGAAAATACCAAACCTTCATAAAATCTGCAAAGATTACAAAGGTAAACCTCCAAGCATCAAAGGTATGATTAACATATCCACAAAACGCATCCATCAAAATGAAACATTAAAGACTCAAAGGCCACCCAAAAGGTAGCCCAAGAGTTTAAAGTGTTTTTCAAAATAAAAAGTTGTTAAGGAGCAACTGAGTGTCAAGGAAACTATCCACAAAAGGACTTACAAACCAACAAGTTCAAACAAAGTCCATAGGTCGGACTATACAAATATATAGACAAGAAAATAACATTATAGGGGATCCAAATCCACTCTAGTAGCATAATCCTTTGGAGGATGAGGAGGTATGGTTGAGATCGGGGTGACATTAACAACTCCATCTGCCCCATTTAATATCTCCACGTCAGGCTCGGGAGGTACTACCTCGGCAGAAGGAGTTGAGGAGGCTGAAGCTACAGAAACTTTGCCCGGCGGCACAAAGGGAGGACCCTTATCCTCATCGTCAGGAGCAGGCACAATCCTGCCATCCTGGGCCTTCAAGTTTTCATACGCATCAGTCACACTGTCCACCAGATGACCTTGGAGCTCGGCATAATCAGCTTGGGCAGACTGAAGTCCTTCCCTAGTCTCCAACAACTCGGCATATGTGCAGGTGTAGCTCTCTTTGGACTTCTTGGCCATCTCCTCAGCTAAATTGGCAGATGCCTCAACAGTAGTAGCTTGAGATTTCTCCTTTCCCAACTCCAACTCCAACTTAGCCACCTTAGCATCAAGCTCATTGATGAGCGGATAATTTGTATGCTTTTTGGCATTGTTTTCAGTATGTTTTTAGTATAATCTAGTTAGTTTTTAGTATATTTTTATTAGTTTTTAGCTAAAATTCACTTTTTTGGACTTTACTATGAGTTTGTGTGTTTTTCTGTGATTTCAGGTATTTTCTGGCTGAAATTGAGGGTCCTGAGCAAATATCTGATTCCGAGACCAAAAAGGACTGCAGATGCTGTTGGATTCTGACCTCCCTGCACTCGAAGTGGATTTTCTGGAGCTACAGAAGCCCAATTGGCGCGCTCTCAACGGCGTTGGAAAGTAGACATTCTGGGCTTTCCAGCAATATATGATAGTCCATACTTTGCCCAAGATTTGATGGCCCAAACCGGCATGGCAAATCAGCCTCAGAAATTCCAGCGTTAAACGCCGGAACTGGCATAAAACTTGGAGTTAAACGCCCAAACTGGCATGAAAGCTGGCGTTTAACTCCAGAAAAGGTCTCTACACGAAAATGCTTCATTGCTCAGCCCAAGCACACACCAAGTGGACCCAGAAGTGGATTTTTACGTCATTTACTCATTTCTGTACACCCTAGGATACTAGTTTACTATTAATAGGATCATTTGACACTGTATCTGGTACCTCATGACACTTTACACATTTTCTTTGTGTACTTTCCACGGCATGAGTCTCTAAACCCCATGGTTGGGGCTGAGGAGCTCTGCTGTGTCTTGATGGATTAATGCAAATTACTACTGTTTCTCATTCAATCATACTTGCTTCCATTCTAAGATAATACTTGTTCTTAACCCAGATGAATGTGATGATCCGTGACAATCATCAT
>NC_029776.3:45582729-45583108 GCF_000817695.3 Arachis duranensis | reverse complement strand
CTTAGATTAGGACTGTTTTATTTTTTGTTGGTTTAGAGTCTTTTAGTTGAGTCTAGTTTCATATTTTAAGTTTGGTGTCCAATACATGCTTTTGCCTTTCTTTTAATTTTCGATTTTTGCATGTTCTTAGTCCTTTTTGATTCATAAAAATTCTAAGTTTGGTGTCCTCTTTGTGTTCTTCCCTTAAAAAATTTTCGAAAAATTTGAGTTTGATTTTCTAAAATTTTAAGTTTGGTGTCTTTTTGTGTTTTTCTCTTTCCTCTTTTCAAAAATCAAATCTTTTTCATAAAAATTTTTCAATCATATCTTTCTAATTGCTGTTTTCAAAATCTTTTTAATTAACTAATTGATTCAGTTTTCAATTTGCTTTGATTTTATT
>NC_029776.3:45582226-45582709 GCF_000817695.3 Arachis duranensis | reverse complement strand
AGTTCTCAATTTGCTTTGATCTTATTTTCTTTTTGATTTTCGAATTTTTATTTTAATTTTATTTTGTTTTATTCTTTTTTTCGTAAATTCAAAAAAAAAAACAAACAAACAAAATTTATCTCTTTGCAATCATTATCATTTCCCTTTTGTCCATTATGGACTTAAGTGGGATCAATCAGTCCAAGAGGACTCTGGGGTCATATGCTAACCCCATTACAGCTGCATATGGGAGTAGCATCTGTACACCTCCCATCAAAGCAAGCAGCTTTGAACTAAACCCTCAACTCATTATCATAGTGCAGCAAAATTGCCAGTATTCCGGTCTTCCACAGGAAGAACCCACTGAGTTTCTGGCACAGTTTTTACAAATTGCTGACACAGTACATGATAAAGAGGTAGATCAGGATGTCTACAGACTATTACTGTTTCCATTTGCTGTAAAAGATCAAGCTAAAAGGTGGTTGAATAACCAACCTACAGCAA
>NC_029776.3:45580358-45580882 GCF_000817695.3 Arachis duranensis | reverse complement strand
TGCTGTAAAAGCTATGCAGCATCCAGACACACCAATTGACTGCATGGGCGCTGACATTATTGACTCTCTGGTAGAAGAGATCAATATGGCTGAGAGCCTAGAATCAGAGCTTGAGGACATCTTCAAAGATGCTCAGCCTGATCAAGAAGAACTAGAGGAGGCAAAGGAATTTTCGAAAATTCCTCAGGAGGAGGATAAGCCTCCCAAGCCTGAACTCAACCCACTACCACCATCCCTGAAATATGCATTTCTGGGAGAGGGTGACACTTTTCCAGTGATTATAAGCTCTGCTTTAAATTCACAGGAAGAGGAAGCACTGATTCAAGTGCTAAGGACACACAAGACAGCTCTTGGGTGGTCCATAAGTGATCTTAAGGGTATTAGCCCAGCTAGATGCATGCACAAGATCCTATTGGAGGATAATGCCAAACCGGTGGTCTAACCACAGAGGAGGCTAAATCCTGCCATGAAGGAGGTGGTGCAGAAAGAGGTCACTAAATTACTGGAGGCTGGGATTATTTATC
>NC_029776.3:45579414-45579635 GCF_000817695.3 Arachis duranensis | reverse complement strand
CTAAATGACGCACAGAAGAACTACACAACCACAGAAAAAGAGTTACTTGCAGTGGTCTATGCCATTGACAAGTTTAGATCCTATCTAGTGGGATCCAAAGTGGTTGTGTACACTGACCATGATGCTCTTAAATATCTACACACAAAGCAGGATTCAAAACCCAGGCTCATCAGATGGGTGTTGCTTCTGCAAGAGTTTGATATAGAAATAAGAGACAGAAA
>NC_029776.3:45573957-45575389 GCF_000817695.3 Arachis duranensis | reverse complement strand
TCTCCATCCGCTTATCTGAAATTCCCACCAATGAATCTGCATAAGTATCTTTATCCCTTTCATTATTTATATTTTCGAAAATCCATAAAACTATTTTAATCTGCCTAACTGAGATTTGCAAGGTGACCATAGCTTGCTTCATACCAACAATCTCTGTGGATTCGACCCTTACTCACGTAAGGTTTATTACTTGGACGACCCAGTACACTTGCTGGTTAGTTGAACGGAGTTGTGTCCACTAGTGCCAATTTCTAAAATCCAATTACAAGAAAATAGGAATCATAATTTCGTCCACCAAGTTTTTGGCGCCGTTGCCGGGGATTGTTCGAGTATGGACAACTGACGGTTCATCTTGTTGCTCAGATTAGGTAATTTTCTTTTCAAAAATCTTTTTCAAAAATTTTCTTTTATTTTTCGTTTTTCCAAAAAGATTTTTCGAAAAAAAATCAATAAAAATACAAAAAAATTAGAAAATCATAAAAATAAAAAATATTTTGTGTTTCTTGTTTAAAGTCTTGTGTTAATTTTTAAAGTTTGGTGTCAATTGCATGCTTTTAAAATTTTTCTTGCATTCTTTTCGAAAATCTCATGCATCCATAGTGTTCTTCATGATCTTCAAGTTGTTCTTGATTAGTCTTCTTGTTTGATCTTGATGATTTCTTGTTTTGTGTTGTTTGTTGTTTTTCATGTGCATCTTTGCATTCACATTTTCCATGCATTAAAGATTTCTAAGTTTGGTGTCTTGCATGTTTTCTTTGCATAAAAAAATTTTTCAAAATGATGTTCTTGATGTTCATCATGATCTTCAAAGTGTTCTTGGTGTTCATCTTGACATTCATAGCATTCTTGCATGCATCTTGTGTCTTGATCCAAAATTTTCATGTTTTGGGTCATTTTTGTGTTTTTCATTCAAAATTTGATTTCAAAAATATCTTTTCCTTATTTTCCTCCAAATTTTCGAAATTTTGGGTTGACTTGGTCAAAAATTTTTAAAATTAGTTGTTTCTTACAAGTCAAGTCAAAATTTCAATTTTAAAAATCTTATCTTTTTAAAATCTCTTTCAAAAATCATATCTTTTTCATTTTTTTATCATTTTCGAAAATTTCAAAAATCTTTTTCAAAAATATTTTCAAAATCTTTCTCTTATCTTTTCATCAAATTTTCGAGAATTAACTAACAAGTAATGTGATTGGTTCAAAAATTTGAAGTTTGTTACTTTCTTGTTAAGAAAGGTTCAATCTTTAAATTCTAGAATCTTATCTTGTAGTTTCTTGTTAGTTAAGTAATTTTTAAAATTAAATCTTTTTCAAATATATTTTTCAAAATTTAATCTTTTTATCTTTTATCTTATCTTTTTCAAAAATTCTATCTTTTTCAAAATTTGATTTCAAAATATCTTATCTAACTTCTTATCTTCTTATCTTTTTCAAA
>NC_029776.3:45572774-45573124 GCF_000817695.3 Arachis duranensis | reverse complement strand
ATTGTTTTACATTTGAATTTTAAACTTATTTTATTTTTAATTTTCGAAAATCACTAACTCTTTCTTTTAAAATTATTTTCGAAAATTCCTTTCTCTTACCTTCTTCTATTTAATTATTTAATTACTAACACTTCTCTTCACCTCTCTTCATCCAAAAATCCGAACCCTCTTCCTCATTCTTCTACCCCTTTCTTCTTCTACTAACATAAAGGAATCTCTATACTGTGACATAGAGGATTCCTTTTTCTTTTCTTGTTTTCTTCTCTTTTCTATGAGCAGGAACAAGGATAAAGGCACTCTTGTTGAAATTGATCCAGAACCTGAAAGGACTCTGAAGAGAAAATTAAGAG
>NC_029776.3:45569481-45570445 GCF_000817695.3 Arachis duranensis | reverse complement strand
TTTCCCACCCATTCCCACCCAAAATGGCCGAAACCTAACCCTCCCCCCTCCCTATAAATACCTCTCCTTTCTTCTTCATTTTCACACAACATTACCCATTCTTCTCTCATATAGCCGAACCCACTTCTCTCCCTCTCTTCCAATTTCTCTTCTTCTCTCATATAGCCGAACTCTGTGAAAACCTCTATCATTAGGAGCCTATGTTTGCATTTTTTTTCCTTTGTTTTGTTTTTATTTTTCGTTTTTCTAGTCTCATTTTATATCTATTTTTTAGTCTTGTTTTAATTCATAATTAATAAAATTGAAATTTTATGCCTTAAAGATATGAATGTCCTATGAATCCATCACCTCTCTTAAATGAATAATTTTTGAATCTAAAAATCCATCACCTCTCTTAAATGAAAAAATGCTTTAATCACAAAAGAACAAGAAGTACAGGATTTCGAAATTTATCCTTGAAACTAGCTGAATTAGTTTGATGTGGTGACAAAAATTTTTGTTTTCCGAATGAATGCTTGAACAGTGCATATGTCTTTTGAACTTGTTATTTTGAGAATGTTAAAATTGTTGGCTCTTAAAAGAATGAGAGAAGAAAAAGAGAACTGTTATTGAGGATCTAAAAATCATTAGATTGATTCTTGAAGCAAGAAAAAGCAGTGAACGAAAAAAAAAATTCGAAAAAAAAAGAGAAAAAGAAAGAAATAAAGTTGTGATCCAAGGCAACAAGAGTGTGCTTAAGAACCCTGGACACCTCTAATTGGGGACTTTAGCAAAGCTGAGTCACAATCTGAAAAGGTTCACCCAATTATGTGTCTGTGGCATGTATGTATCCGGTGGTAATACTGGAAGACAGAGTGCTTTGGGCCACAGCCAAGACTCATACATTAGTTATGTTCAAGAATCATTATACTTAACTAGGAGAATCAATAACACTATCTGAGTTCTGAGTTCTTATAGATGCCAA
>NC_029776.3:45498984-45568563 GCF_000817695.3 Arachis duranensis | reverse complement strand
GCTTCAAACTCCTGAAGGCGGGGCATTAGTGACAGATGCAAAAGAATCATTGGATTCTATTCCGGCCTGATTGAGAATCGACAGATGAATTCCGCTATGCTGTGACAGAGCATATGCAATCGCTTTCACTGAGAGGATGGGAGGTAGCCATTGACAACGGTGAAACCCTACATATAGCTTGCCATGGAAGGAGACTTGCGTGTTTGAAGAAGAAGACAGTAGGAAAGCAGAGATTCAGAAGATGGAGCATCTCCAAACCTCAACCTATTCTCCATTACTGCAAAACAAGTACTCATTTCATGTTCTTTTGCTTTTCACAATCAATCCTGATAATTTCTGATATCCTGACTAAGATTTACAAGATAACCATAGCTTGCTTCAAGCCGACAATCTCTGTGGGATCGACCCTTGCTCACGCAAGGTATTACTTGGACGACCCAGTACACTTGCTGGTTAGTTGTGCGGGATTGCAAAAGTGTGATTGCAATTTCGTGCACCACTCATCCTTCAAATCCTTAATTCTATCAAATTCAGACTTAGCATCTTTTATAAAGGCCTTAGACACATGAACTGGAGAATCCTGGACTACGCAAGATAAGGCCGCACCCATGTTGGCCATCCGAACACTATTGCTGGTAATAAAATCCAGATGGTGAAGGATGGACACGTCGACCAACGGAATTCTGCCGTGAGGAGCTATCACCTCGGTAGTAAAACCCACACCATCAAAATCTTTGCTATTCAGATCATAAGTACCAATGGTTTTTTTCCACTTAGGAGGAGGACCAACAGCAGTAGGAGAGGAGGTAGCACTAGAGGTCGGCTAAACAGGATCAAATGGATTCGTCCGAACTTGTGGAGTCGGAATGACCTTCCTCGACCCTGTAGTGTCAGAAGTCGGCTTCTTTGGGGGCACTTGAGAAGACCCTTCTCCCGAGGTCTTCACCGACAAGTTCTGGGCAGCTGTCGCCTTCTTGGCCTTCCGAAAAGCCTTCATAGAGTTAGAAGATTTAACCATCTCTGAAAAGAAACCAGAAAAATATTAGACAGATTGGAAAAGGACAAATAGATAGACAATGAAAGAAAATAATCAGAAAGAAGTCGAATGCTTCCGAGCTCAGCACGGAGGAGGGAAGGATCTCCTAGAAACTTCTTGGTATCCAGATAAGGAGCCTCCCCCCAATGTTCCTCTAAAACGCCCACAAAGGCTTGTTCTACTTCACTCAAACTCTCCCAAGAATATTTGACTACTACTACATCTTTTTGCCACCATAAAGGGAAGGTGGGTTCATTATTCTCATCCAAAAAGAAAGGCCGAACATTCTCAACAGCTTGGACTTTGAAATAATAGTTCTTAAAATCTCGGAAAGATTTATTAAACATGAAAAAAACTTTCCTTCCCTGGGTAGCTCTGAAAGAAATCCAAGAGGCTTTCTTCTTAGCCACCCCGGGCTTAGTCAGCACAAAAAGGTAAAGAAAAAGAGTTTCGGTAGGTCAGATATCCAGTTCTCGACACAACAGCTGAACATTTTTTATAAAGCCCCAAGAATTCGGATGAAGTTGGAAAGGGGCCACATTACGAGACCACAAAAGACCAGTCTCAAAGGTAGTGAAAGGAAGAGTAATACCAAGTTAGCTGAAGAAGTAATCATAAGCATAGAAAAAAGGACGCTCCGCCCGAGTTAAGAAAGGGAAACTGACCCTCTCTTCAGGGTCGGGTGACACCAGCTCATAATTCTTCTCGTCCTCTCCATTACTACAAATCCAATGGAATCTTCTTAGCCTTTCACAGTACTCGGGATCGGCCATGGTAACACACATTAGGACTATAGAGACCAGCCAATCGACCATGCCAGCGGGAATCTTGGTAGACATCTCAACAATATTTTTTCGGAAAGACATACGGCAAACTACACCTACAGCAAAGGAAGATAACAAGGGGTCACTACTAAACAACTCGGACAGAATCAAAAGAGAGAAGGAACAACTAATAAACAAAAAGGTAGGGCAACAAAAAGGGCGCCCAAGGGTCTACAAGGAATATTCAGCGAAACCCAGGGGCACCCTTTGGAGGCAGCAGTACGGGAACACAGGAACAACATAAAAAATAAAAAATCCTACAACCTCTCAAACAAAAGCAAACTACTGGAGATAGCAACGGAGACCTAAAAAATGCACATCTTCCTAAAACAGGAGCAGCAAGGATAAAATCACAATGCCGATCAAACAAAGACGCAATCTTTTTCGGAAAGGATCAAGCTTCTCAGGGCAAACTCAATAAAAATCAAAACTTTGCAGACATGCAACAGTGAAAACATACATAAAGGCGACTATCAAAGCATAAAAAGGAAGGAGAATACCGACCTGCGGAGAAGAAAGAACAAGCGCGAGAGAAGACTTAGACAGAAACGCTGACAATCTACACCAACGAACGCTCTTGAGCAAAGAAGATAGGAAGCTTGGGGCATGAAAACAAAAAAAAACCAGATTAACAAAACACTTAGTGAACAAAGATCGAAGAAGTGAAAGGGAGGAAGAAACTGAAAAGTGAGAGCAAAACCTCTTCTTTAATTTCAAAATAAAATGCAAAGAAGGAAAAGAAGAAACAGCAAAAGGAAATTAAATGAGCCTTTAAAGCCCTCGCACATTCCCAAGAAAGCGCAATGCAAATTAAAAAAGAAAGAAAAGAAACGCTTCGCATTCAAGCAGAAGCAATCCCAACAGGGGGTTATACAAGAGATCGACCAAAAAGCGAATGCTCAAGCACGACTTCCTCAAAGGGGTCAAAGTTTAAAGACACAACCTCAAGGGAATGATCGAACTCGAGCAGGGGCACTGTTCATACACTGGGTCGGGCTACACAATCTGGGTTGACCGAAGACAAGAGCGACCGACCTCTTAAGGTTGGATCGTCATCGACCTCTCCTTAAAGAGCTCGACTAAAACGCCATAGAGGCCTAAGTGGGCCCAAAGCAAAGGACGCAGCCCACTCTAAAAGGTGGTTGGCCTAAAAGATAAGGTGACCTCACCCCGAAAGATAAGATAAGATAACTTATCTCAAAGGAAGGTCATCAAACACTACTATAAATACACTGGAGCATCCAAGTATAACTCATACTCTGATTTCACACAAAACCCTGCCTAAAGCACGTGCTAACTTAAGCATCGGAGTCTCTTGCAGGTACCACCACCCTCCGGTGACCTAAGGATCAGCAAACTCCACGGGATTCAGCGAGTCGGTCACAACCGTTCTGATCTCATCAGAAGATCTCATCCAAGATTGACCTTCAGTTTTAGGTAACCCTTGGAATAATAACCCTTAGAGATTCTTCAGCGATCTCTTCGGGAATCATAACTTCCAAGCCATAAGCAAGTCGGAAAGGTGACTCCCCCTGTTGTGGAATGAGGAGGTGTCCGTCATGCCCATAAGACTTGAGAAAGCTCATCTACCCATACTCTCTTTGTATCTTGTAGTTGATGTTTCAACCCGACAAGTATAACTTTATTTGCAGCTTCAACTTGTCCATTGACCTGAAGGTGTTTTACCGATGTGAATTGGTGTTTTATCTTAAGATTGGCCACCAAGTTCTTGATGGTTTTGTTGGTAAACTAGATTTTATTGTCCGTGGTGATAGAGTGGGGAACTCCAAAACTTGTAACTCTTATAGAGAAACCTTCAACTTTGTTGGGCTGTGATGGTCGCTAATGAATTTGCCTCAAACCTTTTAGTAAAATAGTCAATTCCTACTATGAGGTATTTTACTTTTCCTGAAGCTTGAAAGAATGGTTCAAGAAGATCGGGACCCCATTTTGCAAATAGCCATGGTGAGGTAATGCTAATGAGTTCTTCAGGAGGAGCGACATGGAAATTCGCATGCTTATGGCAAGGTGGACATTTTTTGACGAACTCAACCACTTCTCTTTGTAGGGTCGGCCAAAAGAAGCTGGCTCGGATCACCTTCCTAGCTAGTGATCGGGCTCCCAAGTGGTTTCCATATATGCCATTGTGTACTTCATCTAGGACCTCTTTGGTGTTAGAGGTCGGGACGCACTTTAAGAGAGGTGTTGATATCCTTCTTTTGTATAGAACATTGTAGAGCAAGGTATAATTTTGTACTTCCCTTATAAGTCTTCATGCCTCTTTTTCATCTTCAGGGATGATATCAAATTTAAGGTAGTTGACTATGGGAGTCATCCATCCTAAATTTTGGTTGCATATGGCCATTATGCCTGAGCTATCATCTCCCCTTAATACTGATAGTGCATGGAGAGTTTTCTGGACGAGACTTCTATTGTTGCCCCCTGGCTTGGTGCTGGCTAGCTTGGATAAGGTATCTTCTTGGGCATTTGATTCCCAAGCTATGTGTTGGAACTCTCTTTCCAAGAACTGTGATAGTTATTCTCGTGCTTCTTCTAAGTACTTTTTCATGTTGGGATCTTTGGCTTGATAAATGTCGTTGATTTGAGAAGTTACTACTTGGGAGTTGCTAAGCACTATCAACCTTTCTGCTATAACTTCTTTAGCCAGCTTCAAGCCAACAAGCAAGACTTCATATTCTGCTTGCTTATTAGAAGCAAGAAACTTAAACCACAGTAAAATCTCTATCTGAGTTCATTGCTCATTTTCAAATATTACACTTGCTCCACTTTCGACTTTGTTGGATGATCCATCTACATATAAGCTCCAAGTTGTCAGACTTTCCTGGCTTTTAATGTACTCAGCCACAAAGTCGGTGAGATACTGGGACTTGATTGCTATCCGAGTTTCATATTTCAAATCAAACTCGGACAGTTCCATGACCTATTGTAGCATCCTTCCCGCTAGGTCTATCTTTTGTAGAATGTGCTTCATGGGTTGATTAGTTCAAACCTTTATAGTGTGAGCTTGGAAGTAAGGTCGGAGCTTTCGGGAGTTGAGGTTAAGAGCATATGAAAACTTTTCTATCTTTTAGTAGTTTAGCTCTGCTCCTTGTAAAGCTTTGCTAACAAAGTAGATAGGTTGCTGTTTATTCTCATCTTCTCAGAACAGAGCGGAAGCTATGGCTCGGTTTTCCACTGCCAGATAGAGGACAAAGTCTTCCCCTATATTAGGTTAGCTGGTCAGGTGAGTATAGGAGGTTATCCCAGAAAAACTTTAAAACCCTGAAAGGCTTGTTCGCATTCTTGGGTCCATTCAAATTGACTTCTGTTCCGAGGGTCACCTGAAACTGTAGGTCGATCTCGGACAAGATCTTCTGTACTGGTCAGAGCTGTTGAGTCCAACTTGATGATGGTGGCCGGAGCCACCGTGTCCGACTTGTTAGACTTGGTGGTGGTGCTCCAGTGTATTAAGTCAGCAAGGGTATTAAGCAGGTTTTTTTAGTAGAATCAGAGTTTGAGTTATACTTGGGTGCTCCAGTGTATTTATAATGGTGTGGGGTGATGACAAGTCATCCTATACTAGCTTTTCAAGCATTCTTCACTTGTTTCATTAAGTTTTATGCACTTTCTTGCATTGTAAGTAAGTAATTTGGAGTGGAATTGCATGGTTATGTTAAATCAATCAACCATCCTGTATTTGACACAAAATCATAAGGTTTAAGCTAGAATTAATTGGTTTTTGAATGATTTATAAACCTTTTGAATTTGGTAATGCTTTGATTGGTTATTTTGATTACTTGTAGGTGAAGAAATGATGAAAAGAAAAAATAAAGAAAAAAAAAGAATCTTAGAGCACACTTTGGACCTTAGGCCACGCTTTGAAAAGCGTGACCCAAGGCACAAAAGCGTGGCGTTCAGCAAAGGAGCAAGGGCTATAGCGCTTAAAGATTTAGCGCAGCGCTCTTTAATTTAGCACCAAGAGCCAGCATCAAACTAAACAAGGCCAAGGCAAGCGCCCAAGGCATAGCGCTTTCTAACTTGGTGCTACGCTTTTTCTTGTAGCGCTACAAGGACCAAACAAGGCCAACGCTTAAAATGGAGAGAGTGCTACGTGAAATGTTTTCACTTTATTGTGCTCTCTCCCAAAATAAAAACAAGGCACTACATCAAGGGAAGATGGAGCCAGGATTCGAACTAAGCACATGGAGGGATGGAGAAGCACTACACCAAGCAAGGAAGCACTCAAATGGGACAGCTATGGTTCGAAATGGGAACCAAGGGAAGCACTACTCTTCACAAAAGGAAATTGGCCACAAAATGCACTCACCAGGATTCAAATTTGGAGCCTTATGCAAGCAAGAGGGGCGCTGCACTAAATCTTTTCACGTAGCGCTATGAGGAATGCTTGGAAATGGGCTTAACACAAGGCAAGGGGCGCTGCACTTAATCTTTTCACGGAGCGCTCCCCTGGAAGGTGCTCTATGAACCATTTTGCAACCAAAGGTCAAATTGGATCCAAGTCTTCACGAAATTTGACAAGCCCACTCCAAATTCTGAAATTCAAAAATAGGATGTGTATAAATAGAAGTTAGTTTGATTTAAAGAGGACTTTTTTGACACTTTTATTTTTTTTCATTTTTTCATTTTTGAGCTCATTTTAGATTTTAGCTTTGGGTTTGGGAATTGGGATTGAGAATTGAATTCTCTTTTTCTTTGTTCTTACTTCTACACTCTTCACTCTTTGTTTTGAATCTTGGATTGAGACTTGAAGGAATTCTGTTTCACTCTTGATCTGAGATCTCTCTTTGTTTACTTTCTGCATAATTTCAAGAAATTGTGATTTGGATCTAAGTTCTCTTTACTGCTTTCATCTCTATTTCTTCTACAATTATTCTCTATTGGATCAAGGAAGGAATTGAGATCTAGACCTGTTTTCTAGTCTCATTCAGTGCCTAAGATCTTCAACTTCTCTTTTAGATTTTACAATTGAGTTAAATTCACTTTCTGTATTGCTTCTTCAAGTAATTTTTCTTTTCTGTTTGAGATCTGCTGCATTTAAATTCATCTTTTACTTCTCTGATTGATTACTATTTACAATCTCTTGTTTAATTTTAAAATCCCAGCTCCCAGATCCTTTTACTCTTTCAGCAATTTTACATTTCTTGCACTCTAAGATTTTGCCATTTACATTTTTTGAAATCTAAGTTTCAGTCATTTACATTACTTGTTCTTTAAGATTCAACTCTTTTACTTCTTCTGTTCTTTAATTTACTATCAATTCCCCCTCTCCCTTTCAATTTCATGCAATTTAGCTTCTGTCGAATACAAATCACTCAAATCAACACTCGTTTGCTTGACTAAATCAACCACTTAACTAAAATTGCTCAATCCTTCAATCCTTGTGGAATCGACCTCACTCATGTGAGTAATTACTACTTGATGCGACTCAGTACACTTGCGGCTGAGTTTTATGTTGGATCATTTTCCACACATCAAATTTTTGGCGCCGTTGCCGGAGATTGATCAGATTGACAATGATTAAGGAAGGTGGTGGTCTAGATTGAGCACTTTTTCTTTGTTTTTGTTCATTTCCTTTATTTTTTACCAACATACTAACTATTTGAGACTTTATCTCTACTAACTCTCACTGCACTCAAACTACAGAGTGCTCTTGTGTTTCTTGTTGTTGTGGTTTTATGACAGAAGCTAGGAGAGAGGTCTCCACCTCTGGTGATCATGACGAAAGAACCCTTAAAAGACTGAGAAGGGAAGCCAGAGGAAAGGGAGTCATTGGAGGAGAAACTTCTGAAGAAGAATATCAAGAAATGGAGGAGAATCCAACAAATCCACCAGTAGGAGTGGCCAACAACAATGGTCAACCACAGAGGAGAGTCTTGGCTTCATATACATTTGCTAATCCTAGGCATTATGGGAGTAGCATCCTTACCCCAAATGTCAATGCAAATAACTTCGAATTGAAGCCACATCTCATCACTTTGGTACAAAACAATTGTTCCTATGGAGGAGGACCACTTGAAGATCCAAACCAACACTTATCCACTTTTTTGAGGATTTGTGATACTGTCAAAACTAATGGTGTGCATCCTGACATTTACAAGCTGTTGTTATTTCCATTTTCCCTCAGAGACAAAGCTACTCAATGATTGGAGTCATTTCCAAGAGATAGCATCAACAATTAGGAAGATCTAGTGAACAAGTTCTTAGCCAAGTTCTATCCTCCCCAAAGGATCATTAGACTCAAAACAGAGGTCCAAACATTCACTCAGATGGATGGAAAGTCATTCTATGAGGCTTGGGAGAGATACAAGACCCTAATCAGAAAGTGCTCCCCTGAAATGTTCAATGAGTTAGACATACTTCAGAAATTTTGTGAAAGCTTAACTCTAAAGGCTCAAGAAGCACTAGATCACTCAGCAAGAGGCTCCCTACAATTGATAAAGACTGCAGAGGAGGCCCAAAACTTTATTGATATGGTGGCAAACAATCAATATTTCTTTGCTCATCAAAGACAACACCAACCATCACAAAGGAAAGGAGTGATAGAGTTGGAAGGAGTGGACTCAATCCTAGCTCAAAATAAGATGATACAACAGCAAATTCAACAACAGTTTGAGCAAATGGCCAAGAGGATTGATAGCCTCCAAGTTGCAGCAGTGAATACAAGCCAACCATCAACCATATGGGGGCAAAATAAAGAAAACCAAGAAGATCAGTAGCAGGAACAGATTCAATATGTGCACAACCAAGGCTCAGGATCAAGTAAAGTTTATGGTGACACTTACAATCCATCTTGGAAGAACCACCCTAACTTTAGATGGGGAGATAACCACAATCAAAATCAGCAGCCATGGCAAAGACATTCAAACCAAAACAACTCAAGAAACACCAGCAACCAAAACCAGCAAAATACAAACCACAATCCATATAGAAAACCCCAAAATAACTACCCAAATTCCAGCTACTATCCACCCAATAACACAACCACTAACTAAAATAACCATCAGCCACTTTCAACACTTCACAACCAGCCACAAGCATCACAAGACACTCAAAGAATTTCCAACTTGGAGATATTGATGGAAAAAATGATGAAACAGCAAGAACTTACAAACAAGAACAATGAAGCTTCCATAAGAAATATAGAAAGGCAGATTGGGTAGCTTTCCAAGCAAGCTGTGATTGAAAGGCCAACAAGCTCACTCCCAAGTGACACCATTCCAAATTCTAAAGAAGAATGCAAAGCTATACAGCTAAAGAGTGGAAAGACCTTGGTGAATGACAAGAAGCCAATTGAGAATGATGAAGCCAGCAGCAAGAATGATGCTACATTCAACAAGGATGATCAAGAGAAGCCTGAAGAGGGAGAGAAGCAGCCACAAATCTCAAGGAAAGGGAAGCAAACAATCAAAGAATTATCTCAAGGATAGAAGCAAGTGGAGAAGACTTTCACACCTCCCTTGCCATACCCTCAAAGGTTTAACAAGGAGACCAAGGATCAACACTTCTCCAAATTCCTTGAAGTCTTCAAGAAATTGGAATTAACATCCCCCTGGCTGAAGCATTAGAACAAATGCCTCTATATGCAAAGTTCTTGAAAGATCTCATTAACAAAAAAAAAGTTGGCATGAGAAGGAAACCGTATTGCTCACTGAAAAATGCAGTGCAGTAATTCAAAGGGGGTATTCCACAAAAGCTTAAGGATCCAGGGAGTTTTTTGGTTTCATGCACCGTAGGCAAGATGACATTAGATAAAGCTCTCTGTGATCTTGGTGCTAGTATCAACTTGATGCCCCTATCAATGATGAGAAAGCTTGCCATAGAAGAACTCAAACCTACTAGGATGTCATTGGTAATGGCTGATAGATCAATCAAGACACCCAATAAAATTGTTGAAAATTTATTAGTGAAGGTTGGAGAGTTTATCTTCCCTGTAGACTTTGTGATTTTGGACACAAAAGAGGAAAGAAACAATTCAATCATCCTGGGAAGGCCATTTCTAGCCATAGCAAGAGCTATTATCGATGTGGAAAAGGGAGAAATGATCTTCAGGGTACACAATAAGCAGATGGTCATCAATATTTTCAAATTAATGCAATACCCCCCTGAGCAAGAGGATTACGTAAGAGTGGATATAATAGAAAGTTTGGTGGAAGAAATTGATGCCAGGGCATCTAGGCCAGTTTCACTGATCTTTTATTTACTGTTTTAGGGTAGTTTCATGCATTTTCTTAGTGAATAAGGCAAGTTTTGGATGAAATTACACTTACACCTTGATTCAAGCAACTTTTGTGAACTTTGCATAATTTCATGAGTATTTTGCTAGAATTGCATGATAAATTGATGATGCATAATCTCATGACTTTGGCTAGAGCTTTGATGCACTTTAATTGCTTGATTTCAGGGCAAAGGAAGCAAAGAAGAACCACGTTAGTATTCACGTTAACCTAGTTAATGTGAACACTAACGTGGAATGGAAAAAAGCTTGCAACGTTAATGAGAAAAGTGATCACCAATAACACCTGCGAAGCCATCCATAGCTCACGTTACTTGCCACGTTAAAAGAAAACGTGAACACCATTAACGTTGGAGAACTTGGCAATGATCCACGTGAAGAGTCACGTTAACTTAGTTAACGTGAACTCTAACGTGAAAGAGGAAAACAAAAGCCAATGTTAGTGACACTCACTTTTGTCACTAACGTTGGACCAACTAGCATTGCCTACGTTAACTTTCACGTTAAGATCAGTAACGTGAAAGTTAACGTGGAGTTGAGATCAAAGAGCCAACGTTAGTGACACTCACTTTTGTCACTAACGTTGGAAGATGGCATCACTACTATGTTAAGAGCCACGTTAACTTAGTTAACATAAGTTCCAACGTAGAAAACTTAGGCATTTGGAGCGTTAGTGACAAAGGTGAGTGTCACTAACGCTCTTGAAGGTGAAACACACTGGTGCACGAAATTGTGATCATCAATGGCGCCATCAACATGGTACGCTCAATTGCAATCTCAACTCTTTATCACAACTTCGCACAACTAACCAGCAAGTTGATAAACCCCATTTGTAAGGTTTATCTTGTGCTTGATTTAAGGGATTTTATGACCTTTTACCCACATTTATTCAATGAAATAGCATAGTTTTATAACTTCTCCCTTAATTGTGCTTAAGAGTGAAAACATGCTTTTTATGACTTAAAATAGCTAAATCTAATTCTCCTTGATTCCATTAGATGCCTTGATATGTTTGTTAAGTGATTTAAGGTTTAGGAGGCAAAGATTGGATCAAGGGAATGAAGAAAGAAGCATGAAAAGTTGGAGAACTCATGAAGAAATGAAAGAACCGGAAAGCTGTCAAGCCGACCTCTTCGCACTTAAATGACTATAACTTGAGCTGCAGAGATCCAAATGATGCGGTTCCAGTTGGGTTAGAAAGCTAACATCCGGGGCTTTGAAACGATATAAGATTTGCCATAGTTGCTACACGTATGATGGTGCGCACGCTCATAGTACGCACACGCGCTGTTGCTGCCACCTGGCTCACTTAAAGCAAAACGTGGCCAGCGATTTTAGAAGCCTTGTGGGCCCAATCCAACTCATTTCTGATGCTATTTAAGCCAAGGATTGAAGGGGAATTGACATACTTTTGACCATTAGTCATAGTTTAGTTTTAGAAGTAGTTTCTAGAGAGAGAAGCTCTCACTTCTCTCTAGAATTAGGATTAGGATTAGGATTAGTTCTTAGATCTAGGTTTTAATCTTTGCTTTCTTCCACTACTATCTCTCAATTCTTTATTGCTACATTCATCTTCTTCTATTTTTTTGTTGTAATTTCCTTTATGTTGTTCTTATATTTTGTTGTAGATCTAATATTGTTCCTTCTACTTTCTTCCAATTCAATAAAAGGTAATTCATAATAAATGTGTTTCTTTTAATTGTTGTTGTTAATTCATTGCAATAAATGTTGTTAGATTCTATGCTTGTTGTCAATTTGCTTTGATTTTCTTTTGTGCCTTCCAAGTGTTTAATGAAATGCTTGGTTGGATTTTAGTATAGATTTTGTTCCTCTTGGTCTAGGTAGAGTAATTAGTGATCGAGGTTTGAATACTTCGGTTTATAAAATTAGGGGTTTGTTACTTGTGACAAACAATCTTTTGTATGAAAGGATTTTTGATTGGTTTAGAAACTATACTTGCAACGAGACTTCAATAGTGAAATTCTATACCGTCAAAAATTCAATCATCAAAATGGCGCCGTTGCCGGGGAATTGCAATGGTGTTGTGTTATTGGTTATTGTATATATGTGAATAGTGTAAATATCTTGCTTTTTGCTTCATTTGCTAGAGTAGAATTTTATTTTCCCTTTCCACCATGAATTCTCACTTTGGCTATGAGCTTGGTTCTAATTGTGTTGTAGGTAATGGGAGCTTCAATGAGGATGCATATCAAGGATGGGATAATCAAAGGTGGGAGGAGCCATATGCATATGATCAACTCAATGAGAATGTGTATCAAGGATGGGACACTCAAAGGTGGGAGGCATATGGTCAATCCTCTTGGCAACAACCTCCACCAATGCACTATGAAGAAGAGCCATTCTATGATGCATATCAATCCAATGGCTATGGTGAATCTCCTTGTGACTTTCAAGAACCACCACCATATGCCTATGAACCATATCCTCAACATAATTGTGACAGTTGTGACAGTTGCCAAAGATCTGGCAATCTGCCTCACAGTTATGCCATGCCTCAACAAGGGATCTTGGAGATTGAGTTGTTTGATGTATGGGGTATTGACTTCATGGGACCTTTTCCACCATCATACTCAAACACTTATATTCTGGTGGCAGTGGATTATGTATCCAAATGGGTAGAAGCTATTGCTACACCCACTAATGACACTAAGACAGTGTTAAAATTCTTCCAGAAACACATCTTCAGCAGATTTGGCACCCCTAGAGTACTAATCAGTGATGGAGGCACTCATTTCTGCAATAAACAACTCTATTCTGCTTTGGTTCATTATGGAGTTAGCCACAGGGTGGCCACTCCATATCACCCACAGACTAATGGGCAAGCTGAAGTCTCAAACAGAGAACTCAAAAGAATCCTGGAAGTAAGCTGAAGTCTCAAATAGAGAACTCAAAAGAATCCTGGAACGGACTGTAATTAACCGTAGAAGGGATTGGGCAAGAAGCTTGGATGATGCTCTGTGGGCATACAAAACAGCATTCAAGACCCCTATAGGGACCTCTCCATACCAGCTTGTGTATGGAAAGGCATGTCACTTGCCAGTGGAACTGGAACATAAGGCCTACTTGGCAACCAGATTCCTGAACCTTGATGCCAAGTTAGCTGGAGAAAAACGATTGCTCCAGTTAAATGAGCTAGAGGAATTTAGACTCAATGCTTTCGAGAATGCAAAAATATACAAAGAGAAAGTAAAAAGATGGCATGATAAGAAATTGTCATCCAGAGTCTTTGAGCCAGGGTAGAAAGTTCTGCTATTTAATTCTAGGCTCAAATTATTCTCCGAAAAATTGAAGTCCTGGTGGAGAGGTCCATATATGATCACAAGCGTATCACCATATGGATACGTAGAGCTTCAGGATAATGATTCTAATAAAAAGTTCATTGTTAATGGACAGAGAGTCAAACATTATCTTGAAGGCAATTTTGAGCAAGAATGCTCAAAACTGAGGCTTGATTAAAGCTCAGTACTAGTCCGGCTAATGACAATAAAGAAGCGCTTGCTGGGAGGCAACCCAGCCATTTACAAAGTTTATTTGTTAATTAATTGATTTTTACAGGTATATGTCAAAGTATCTTCAAGGTAAAATAGCAATTGCTTGAATTCACAAAGTTACAAGGGAATTTGGAAGCTCAATGGCGTAAAAAAAGCCAGTAAGAAACATTTTGGGCGTTGAACGCCCAAAAGAAGCACCCACTGGGCGTTCAACGCCAGTAAGGGTAGCCATCTGGGCGTTAAACGCCAGAAAGAAGCATCTTCTGGGCGTTGAACGCCAGAAAGAAGCACCTTTTGGGCGTTTAACGCCAGATTGACAGCATCCTGAAGAAGCACCTTCTGGGCGTTTAACGCCAGATTGACAGCGTCTTGGGCGTTCAGAAAAACGCCCAGTGACAAAGGACTTCCTGGTGTTTAACGCCAGAATGAAGCAACAGCTGGGCATTGAACGCCCAGGAGAAGCAGCAATTGGGCGTTAAACGCCAGATTGACAGCGTCCTGGGCGTTCAGAAAAATGCCCAGTGACAAAGGACTTCCTGGCGTTTAACGCCAGAATGAAGCAACAGCTGGGCATTGAACGCCCAGGAGAAGCAGCAATTGGGCGTTAAACGCCCAAAACATGCAGCATTTGGGCGTTTAACGCCAGGATTGTGGGGAGGAGGTAATTTCGTTTTCAATTCAAAATTTTTTCCAATTTTCATGTTTTAATTCATAATTTCTTGCATAAACATGTTACAAACTCTCTTCTTTCAACTTCAATTTCAAAGAAAAAAAAATTTAATCCTAAACATCTTTCTTGATTTTTCTTTAAATTCTTTTCAAATCTTTTTAATTTCTTCTCATATCTTTTTCAACTCATCATATCTTTTGAATTTTGAAATTGCCTCTCCCTCTATTCCTCTCCTTTCCTTTCTTTTGCTTGAGGACAAGCAAACCTCTAAGTTTGGTGTGATTTGCCATGATCACTGAGCTAGAACTCATCAAGATCATGGCACCTAAGGGAACAGGAAGAGCAAGGATGTGAATTGAAGGAACAAAAGCGTCAGAAGCTATTCTTTGAAGGACTAAGCACCCCACAGACTAGGGGAACATCCACTTCCCAAAATACAGGTTGTTAAGTTCTAATTTTAAGCTTTAACTCTGTGATAGTATTATTATAGAAATTTACCTTAGAAGTTATATAGGAGTAGCAGTAATTAGCATGTCTATTTTGGTTTTATTTCCAATTAAGTTATAATTTATTTTTCTCATCATCATCAAACATGAATAAAATAGCAGATATTTTTAAAATAAGGAGGCAACTTTTTCGAGTTCTTAATAAGAAAAATTCAAATTATTTATATGTGGTGGCAACACTTTTTGTTTTCTGAAAGAATGATTGAATAGTGCATATTTTTTATCTTGTTGTTTATGAATGTTAAAACTGTTGACTCTTGAAAGAATGATGAAAAAGAGAAATGTTATTGATGATCTGAAAAATAAAAAAAATTGATTCCTGAAGTAAGAAAAAGCAGTGAAAAAGCAAAAGCTTGTGCGAAAAAAAAATATAGAAAGAGAAAGAAAAAGCAAGCAGAAAAAGCCAATAGCCCTTAAAACTAAAAGGCAGGGGTAAAAAGGATCCAAGGCTTTGAGCATCAATGGATAGGAGGGCCCAAAGAAATTAATCCAGGCCTAAGCGGCTAAATCAAGCTATCCCTAACCATGTGCTTGTGGCATGCAGGTCCAAGCGAAAAGCTTGAGACTGAGTGGTTAAAGTCGTGATCCAAAGCAAGTGTGCTTAAGAACCCTGGACACCTCTAATTGGGGACTTTTAGCAAAGCTGAGTCACAATCTGAAAAGGTTCACCCAGTTATGTGTTTGTGGCATTTTTGTATCCGGTGGTAATACTGGAAAACAAAATGCTTAGGGTCACGGCCAAGACTCATAAAAGTATCTGTGTTCAAGAATCAACATGCTAAACTAGGAGAATCAATCACACTATCTGAATTCTAAGTTCCTATGGATGCCAACCATTCTGAATTTCAAAGGATAAAGTGAGATGCCAAAACTGTTTGGAAGCAAAAAGCTACTAGCCCCGCTCATCTAATTAGAATATGAGCTTCACTTAAAACTCTGAGATATTATTGCTTCTTGATTTCTTTTTATCCTCTTTTATTCATCTAGTTGCTTGGGGACAAGCAACAGTTTAAGTTTGGTGTTGTGGTGAGCGGATATTTTATACGCTTTTTGGGGGTAATTTCATGTAGATTTTAGTATGTTTTAATTAGTTTTTAGTAAAATATTATTAGTTTTTAGGCAAAAATCATATTTCTAGACTTTACTATGAGTTTGTGTGTTTTTCTGTGATTTCAGGTATTTTTTGGCTGAAATTGAGAGAGCTGAGCAAAAATCTGAGTTAGGCTGAAAAAGGACTGCTGATGTTGTTGGATCCTGACCTCCCTGCACTCGAAATGAATTTTTTGGAGCTACAGAAGTCCAATTTACGCGCTCTTAATTGGTTTGGAAAGTAGACATTCAGGGCTTTCTAGCAATATATAATAGTCCATACTTTGCGCGAAGATAGACGACGTAAACTGGCATTCAACGCCAGTTCTATGTTGCAGTCTGGCGTCCAGCGCCAGAAACAGGTTACAAGCTGGAGTTCAACGCCCAAAACACGTTACAACCTGGCGTTCAACTCCAGAAACAGCCCAAGCACGTGAGAGGCTTAAGTCTCAGCCCCAACACACACCAAGTGGGCCATAGAAGTGGATTTCTGCACCAATTATCATAGTTTACTCATATTCTGTAAACCTAGGCTACTAGTTTACTATTTAAACAACTTTTAGAGGATTACTTTGGACCTCATGACATTTTCAGATCTGAATTTTATACACTTTGACGGCATGAGTCTCTAAACTCCATTGTTGGGGGTGAGGAGCTCCGCAGCGTCTCGATGAATTAATGCAATTGTTTCTATTTCTCCATTCAAACGTGTGTGTTCCTATCTAAGATGTTCATTCGCGCTTAATTATGAAGAAGGTGATGATCCGTGACACTCATCACCTTCCTCAATCCATGAACGTGTGCCTGACAACCACCTCCGTTCTACATTAGATTGAATGAGTTTCTCTTAGATTCCTTAATCAGAATCTTCGTGGTATAAGCTAGAATTGATGGCGGCCACTCTTGAGGATCCGGAAAGTCTAAACCTTGTCTGTGGTATTCCGAGTAGAATTCAAGGATTGAATGGCTGTGATGAGCTTCAAACTCGCGATTGCTGGGCGTGATGACAAACGCAAAAGGATCAATGGATCCTATTCCAACATGATCGAGAACTAACAGCTGATTAGCCGTGCTGTGACAGAGCATTTGGACTGTTTTCACTGAGAGGATGGGAGGTAGCCACTGACAATGGTGACACCCTACATACAGCTTGCCATGGAGGGAACTTTGCACTTTTCCATGGATGGAATATTACATTACAGAAATTCAGAAGACAAAGCATCTCCAAAACTCCAACATATTCTCCATTACTGCACTACAAGTAATTATTTCACGCTCTTTTATTTCTCTAATAATTCAAACTGATAATTTTAATTGAAATCCTGACTAAGAATAATAAAATAAACATAGCTTGCTTCAAACCAATAATCTCCGTGGGATCGATCCTTACTCACGTAAGGTATTACTTGGATGACCCAGTGCACTTGCTAGTTAGTTGTGCGGATTGCAAAAGTGTGATTGCAATTTCGTGCACCAAAATGATAACCACAAGTGATGAGGGGAGTATAAATGGAGTAGATCACCCCCAAAATAATCAAAAGGAAAGCCAGGAGGAAAGAAGATATACACCTCAACCTACATCCAAGGAAGAGCTGAAGAAGAAGGAGGTATTGAACCCATATGCACCTTTTCCCACAGGCTCAAAGGTGGTGCAGCAGGGAGAATGTATTCAAGGTTCCTTGATATGTTTGCATCCCTTGATGTAAATATACCATTCATTAAAGCCCTCCAGCAAATGCCTTTCTACATCAAGTATATAAAGGAGCTACTAGCCAGAAAAAGTCCATTGAAGGGTGGACAAACAATAAAGATGAATAGGGATTGCAGTGCTCTCATTCAACCAGGGCCACCCACAAAGAAGGAGGATCCAGGGAGTTTCCACATTCCTTGTGCCATAGGAGAAACAATGATTGACAAAGGGCTTTGTGACTTGGGAGCAAGCATAAACTTAATGCCTCTCTCCCTCATGAAGAGGCTCCAAATCAATGAACTAACTCCTACTAATGTAATTATCAGATTGGCTAACAAAACTCAAAAAACAAGCAATAGGAGTGGTTGAAAATGTGCTGGTGAAGGTTGGAAGTTACTATCTTTCCACAGATTTTGTTGTTCTGGAAATGGATAAGAATCCTATTTACCCCATCATTCTGGGAAGACCATTCCTAGCCACAGCTAGAGCACTCATAGATGTAGAGCGAGAAGAGCTAGTGCTGAGAATACATGATGAGTAGCTCACCTTCAATGTTTTCAACCTCTCACAAGAAGCAAGTCAAGAAAACAAAGAATCAAGAGAAGAGAAAAATGAAGCATTGATGCAAGAAACAAGCAAGGAAGCACAAACAACACAATTAGAAACCCCATTGGTTGGGAAGCCATGCATTCAAGAAGAACCTCATTCAAAGGTAACTCAAGGGAAGCTGAGCAAACCAGAGTCATGCAAAGCTAGCAACAAATAGTCCTTAGAGAAAGAATCTATAAAAAGCAAGAGAGTATCAAGAGATACAATGAAGAAAGTTCTAAGGGGATGGAGAAATAAGAAAATTCCTACAGAAAATTTCTCATCAGGTGATGAAGTGATCTCTACATACTTTCCATCTATACCACCTCACCTCCCCACTATTCCATCTCAGCTGCCTCCTGTGTACACTATCAACAAAATCTTATCCTTAGAGCATATGGAGCTTATCAACAAAGCCAATGGACATAGGTTCACTGCAAAAGGAGAAGACTTCAAGCACTATCAGCCACCTTGATAAGGACCAAACGTCAAGCTAATGACGCTAAAGAAGCGCTTCATGGAAGGCAACCCATATTCTATACTTCCTCTCTTAAATCTCTAATAATAGTAATAAAGTAAGATCATGAATTTCAAAACAACTTTGACAAACATTTAACAAAATTCTTATATACAACATATAATGAACAACAAGTTTGGTGTTCAAATTACATCAAGATGGCATGAATAAAAATTATGTCAATTTGGGCTGAGAATCTTGATGTAAATCCTTGAACACCACATGATCACAAACTAAGTTTGGTGTCACCAATGTGCATATATGAGCATTTAGGGAGTCATTTCTCTTGTCTTCATGAAGATCATATAAATATATATATATATATTATATTTTTTTAGATAGCTCACATTTTAAATTTTCCCACCAAAAAGTTCAACTAAACCGTTTGCAATTTCTTCTTCGTGTATAGGGAATCAAAAAGGACATTGATGGTAATTGATGGGGCAATTGAAGAAGGGAGATTCGGCCAAGGGAATTTCACACTTGTCTTCATGGGGAATATCCTTGGAAGTGTTGCCATGCAACATTGGGAGTGGACAATCTTGAGGACCGAACCAAGACCACCATAAAGGAGGTGATCCTTGTGCTCATTCAATCCTAAAACCCCAACCGTCCACTATCAAACAACACCATCAATCCACACCCTTCAATCAATTGCCATCTTTCTATATAAACCCTTTCCCACTTCCTTCCTTCGGTCATACACACATCACCCTCCACCAAAGGCTTCACATACACCCTCCTAGCCATCTTGAGAATAGCCAACACATCAACAATCTTGCATGGCATCATCAAGCTCCAAGAGACAAAAGGGGAAGGAACCCATAGAGCATCCTCCTTTTGATGAAGGGCGATTTAGAACCTTTTATCATGCACTCCAGTATGGGTGGATGACTGAGAACACTTCCCTGCAATTTCTTTGAGAGACAACCCAAGGTTTGAATACTTCGGTTATTTTTATTGGGGTATGTTACTTGTGACAACCAATTTTTTGCATGAGAAGATAATTTGTTAGTTTAGAAACTATACTTCCAACGAGATTTAATTTGTAAAATTCTAGACCATCAAAAATTCGTTCATCATCAATAGCTAGCAAAACATATATGAAACCATTAGAGTTTTGATGGGTGAAAATTAGATTTCACACAAACTAACCGGCAAGTGTATGATGGATTTAGTTAAGCCGACAGTAGTGATTTGAGTAAATTTTGGTTGACAGAATGTAAATTGCAAGAAATCTAAATTATAGAATGTAAAGAACTTGAAAAGTAAATGGCAAGAGCCTTAAATTGCTGAAACTTAGAGTGCAACAAAATAAAAGAACTAAATCATAGATTGCAAGAAATGTAAATAACTAAATCTTAAAGTGTAGGAAATTAAAGTTGTAGAAACTTAAATGACAAGAAAACTTAAATTGCATGAGTTATAAAGGGAATTTGGTGCTGGGGAGTCAAATAGAAATAAATAATGTAAAGTGTACTAAAATCAGAGAGATCTAAGTTGAGAAATTCAAGGAAAACAATTCATTAGGGATTGGAGATATCATAATCCTTCATGAATCAATTAAGTCTCAACTTCTTTCTCAATCATATTGATAGATCTATGGCAGATTGAAATTGATTAGATCCCGATTCCTTGGTGACCCAATCTCTTTAATCACAATCAACCTTGCCAATTTCTTGATCTAGTTGTCATGAGAAGAGGTTAAGTGCAAATCTCTCATCTATAAGCCATGCTACTTCTCAGGATCTTACTTCCTCTTAAATGGTGTTGATCCAGAGAGTAGTGATGGACAGAGCTTCAGTCCTAATGAAGGTGATTCCCCTTCTGAGGCTCACACCGACATTTGCTGAATTAAACCCCCTTCCAGCGTGAATAATTCACAATTAAAACAAAAGTTACCCAATAGCTACACAATTGAATTGAGAAGAATTTCATTGATTCAATGGAATTACAATAGAGCTCCACCCCCTAATGAAATTGGGATTTAGTTCATCATTGCTCTAGTACAAAATAGAAGAAAAAAAAGAAAGAGTTGCAAAACATAAAGAACAGAAAATAAAATTAAATTGAGTGCAGAGCTTTCCAAATTGGGTCCCTCACTCTCTTAGATCCACTTGCTAACTAACTAAAAGGAAAATAACCTAAAAAAAGAACTTCCCAAAGTAAAAGCCCTAATGAAATCAAATTTTCTTCTATTTATACACTTTCTAATTCAGTCATCAGGTACTTGGATTGGGATTTTTAGCCTTTGTTGATGTGGGTCAGAACTTTATGTTTAGTGTTGTGATTCCAGGGCATCTAGGCCAGTTTCACTGACCTTTTCTTTACTGTTTTAGGGTAGTTTCATGCATTTTCTTAGTGAATAAGGTAAGTTTTGGATGAAATTACACTTACACCTTGATTCAACCAACTTTTGTAAACTTTGCATAATTTCATGAGTATTTTGCTAGAATTGCATGATAAATTGATGATGCATAATCTCATGACTTTGGCTAGAGATTTGATGCACTTTAATTGCTTGATTTCAGGGCAAAGGAAGCAAGGAAGAACCACGTTAGTATTCACGTTGACCTAGTTAATGTGAACACTAACGTGGAATGGTAAAAAGCTTGCAACGTTAATGAGAAAAGTGATCACCAATAACGCCTGCGAAGCCATCTATAGCTCACGTTACTTGCCACGTTAACTAAGTTAACGTGGTAGTTAACCTAGAAGAAAAAGAGAAACTCCACGTTAAGAGAAAACGTGAACACCACCAACGTTGGAGAACTTGGCAATGATCGACGTTAAGAGTCACGTTGACTTAGTTAACGTGAAATCTAACGTGGAAGAGGAAAACAAAAGCCAACGTTAGTGACACTCACTTTTGTCACTAACGTTGGACCAACTAGCATTGCCTACGTTAACTTTCACGTTAAGATCAGTAACGTGAAAGTTAACGTGGAGTTGAGATCAAAGAGCCAACGTTAGTGACACTCACTTTTGTCACTAATGTTGGAAGATGGCATCACTACTATGTTAAGAGCCACGTTAACTTAGTTAACATGTGTTCCAACGTAGAAAACTTGGGCATTTGGAGCGTTAGTGACAAAGGTGAGTGTCACTAATTCTCTCGAAGGTGAAACACACCCACGTTAAGAGTCATGTTAGCTATACTAACATGAACTCTAACGTAGGAACAAAGGGCACTAAGTAACGTTAATGGGAAAAGTGATTCCCATTAACGTTCGCGAAGGGGTATAAGCCAATGTTATTGGGAAAAGTGAGTCCCAATAACATTGGCCAAAAATTGAAAAGGCAACGTTAGTGGTCACGTTAAGACCACTAACGTTGGAGTTAACGTGGGTATATAAGGTTGGAATGTTAGTGGAAAAAGTGAATGCCACAAACGTTCTCGAACCCACAATGGCACTCAACGTTAATCTCACTAAATACCCAAGCCTAATTCATATTTCTCTGCAAGCTGGGCCCACTAAAGATGAGAACTGCTTCAACTCAAGATCCAGAGCCCACATCCAAGACTTAAAGAACTCACTAGAAGATCAAGAGGAGTAGTATATATAGGAGTAGTTTTGAACTATAGAGAAGCTTGGCACTTTTGGGAACTACTCTCTATAGATTTACTTTTCTGCACTTTTAGCATGGATTCTTCTTTTCTGTCATTTTTTATTTCTAGATCTATGAACAACTAAACCCCTTTCATTGGGTTAGGGAGCTCTGTTGTAATTTGATGGATCAATTATAGTTTTCATTCTTCTTCTTCTTTCTTTTCTCTTGATCTTACTAGAAAGCTTTCAATCTTAATTCAATTGGTTAGTTGTCTTGGAAAAGAAACTCTCCATAATTGGATCTCCTTTGAGCCTTGGAAAAGGGATGAGGAGATCATGCTAGAAATGCTTTCTCATGTTGGACCAAATTGGGGTTTGGGCGGATATAGTGACATGTAATCCTTCCAACACTTTGATTTGGAAATATATGTGGTATAATCAGTGACCACACTTCATCTCTTCCCATGAGCAATTAAATCAAGGAATTGGGCAATTGTTCAAGCTTAGAGAGATTGGATTGCCAAGGAATTGGGATCCAATCACTTAAGATTGCCAAGGAGATCAATTAATGCATTGATTGAGGAAGAGATGAGAATGAACTTGATCCGGAGAATGCAACATCTCCTGAACCCAATGATTTCCCCATTTAAGATTCTGCACTTTAATTTCTGTTATTTACTTTCCAGTCATTTAAATTTCTGCATCTCAATCTAAATTCTGTTTAGCTCAACTAGCATATTCTTCTAACTAAAGTTGCTTGACCAATCAATCCTTGTGGGATTCGACCTCACTCTATTGTGAGTTTTACTTGACAACAATTCGGTATACTTGTCGAAGAAAAATTTGTTGAGAGACAAGTTTTAATGCATCAGAAATGTTGGAAGCCAACCATCATGAACAGTAAAAAGAAGAAGGGGAAGAAGATCAAGAGACAATGGAAGCATAAGTAACTGAAATTTCCATTGAGAAAGAGGTAAAATAAGACAAGACAGAAGGGGTACTAAAACAAGAGTTAAAGCATTTACCTACTCATCTCAAATATGCAATCCTTGGCACATCAGACAGCTTTTCAGTGATCGTCAACTCTTCCCTAACTGAAGAAGAAGAAGGAAAGCTCCTTAATGTACTAAAGACTCACAAAGATGCATTAGGATGGACCATTGATGACTTGAAGGGCATTTGCCCTGCAGTATGCATGTATAAGATCCTTTTGGAAGACAATTCCAAACCAGTGGTTCAACCCCAAAGGAGGCTAAATCCCATAATGAAGGAAGTTGTCCAAAAGGAAGTAATGAAGTTATGGAATGCATAGATCATCTATCCTATCTCTAACAATTCATGGATAAGCCCAGTTCAAGTGGTACCGAAGAATGGTGGGATGACAGTTGTTGTTAATGAGAAGAATGAGCTCATTCCCACAAGAACTGTGATAGGATGGAGGATGTGTATTGACTACAGGAGGCTGAATAATTCCACACGCAAGGATTACTTTCCCCACCCTTTCATTGACCAAATGCTTGAGAGGCTAGCTGGCCATGTATATTACTGCTTCCTTGATGAATATTCTGGCTATAATCAAAAAGTAGTTGACCCCATGGATCAAGAGAAGACATATTTCACCTGTCCTTTTGGAGTTTTCGCATACAGAAAGATGCCTTTTGGGTTATGTAATGCCCCAGTTACATTTTAGAGATGCATGCTATCAATCTTCTCAGATATAGTATAAAAATTTATTAAAGTTTTCATGGATGATTTCTCTGTTTTTGGTGACACTTTTAATACTTGCTTGCATCATCTTACTGATGAGCGGATAATTTATATGCTTTTTGGCATTGTTTTTAGTATATTTTTAGTATGTTTTAGTTAGTTTTTATTATATTTTTATTAGTTTTTATTTAAAATTCTCTTTTCTGGACTTTACTATGAGTTTGTGTGTTTTTCTGTGATTTCAGGTATTTTCTGGCTGAAATTGAAGGACCTGAGCAAAAATCTGATTCAGAGGCTGAAAAGGGACTGCAGATGCTGTTGGATTCTGACCTTCCTGCATTCTAAGTAAATTATCTGGAGCTACAGAAGCCCAATTGGTGCGCTCTCAATTGTGTTGGAAAATAGACATCTAGGGCTTTCCAGCAATATATAATAGTCCATACTTTGCTCGAGATTTGATAGCCCAAACCGGCGTTCCAAATCAGCTCAAGACTGCCCGGTGTTAAACGCTGGAACTAGCACAGAAGTGGGAGTTAAACGCCCAAACTGGCACAAAAGCTGACGTTTAACTCCAAGAAAAGTCTCTACACATGAAAGCTTCAATGCTCAGCCCAAGCACACACCAAGTGGGCCCGGAAGTGGATTTTTATGTCATTTACTCATTTCTGTAAACCCTAAGCTACTAGTTCTCTATAAATAAGACATTTTGCTATTGTATTTTCATCTTGGTTCTTCTGGTTCCCTCTCTGGGGCCGAAGCCAATGATCACCATTATCACTTATGTATTTTCAACAGTGGAGTTTCTACACACCATAGATTAAGGTGTGGAGCTCTGCTGTACCTCGAGTATTAATGCAATTACCATTGTTCTTCTATTCAATTCAGCTTATTCTTGTTCTAAGATATTCATTCGCACCCAAGAACATGATGAATGTGATGATTATGTGACGCTCATCATCATTCTCACTAATGAATGTGTGCCTGACAACCACTTCCGTTCTACATGCAAACAAGGCTTGAATGTGTATCTCTTGGATTCCTTAATCAGAATTCTCGTGGTATAAGTTAGAATTGATGGCGGCATTCTTGAGAATCCGGGAAGTCTAAACCTTGTCTGTGGTATTCCGAGTAGGATTTAGGGATTGAATGACTGTGACGAGCTTTAAACTCGCGATTGTGGGGCGTTAGTGACAGACGCAAAAGAATCATTGGATTCTATTCTGACATGATGGATAACAGACAGATGAATAGCCGTGCTGTGACAGAGCGCGTTGAACATTTTCACTGAGAGGACGAGACTGTAGCCATTGACAATGGTGATGCCCAACATACAACTTGCCATGGAAAGGAGTAAGAAGGATTGGATGAAGATAGTAGGAAAGCAGAGAGACGGAAGGGACAAAGCATCTCCATATGCTTATCTGAAATTCTCACCAATGAATTACATAAGTATCTCTATCTTTATTTTATGTTTTATTCATCTTTTAGTCATTAATCCTCCATAACCATTTGAATCCGCCTGACTGAGATTTACAAGATGACCATAGCTTGCTTCATACCAACAATCTCCGTGGGATCGACCCTTACTCGCGTAAGGTTTATTACTTGGATGACCCAGTGCACTTGCTGGTTAGTTGTGCGAAGTTGTGATAAAGAGTTGAGATTGCAATTGAGCGTACCATGTTGATGGCGCCATTGATGATCACAATTTCGTGGACCAAGTTTTTGGTGCCGTTGCCGGGGATTGTTTGAGTTTAGACAACTGACAGTTCATCTTGTTGCTTAGATTAGGTATTTTTCTTCAGAATTTTTAAGAATGAATTCTAGAGTTTCAAGGTGATGTTCTTATCATCACCAAAGCTGATTGATTCTCATCAATTTAGCTCTTGAATGCGAGCTGATTGATCTTCGTCAATTTAGCTCTTGAATGTAATGTTCTGCTGAAGCTTGGCTAGCCATGTCTAATTCCTTTAGACTGAAGCTTTAGACTAACATTGCATGATTCCTGGAATTCTTATTAAAAATTTTGAATCCTCTATTTTACTTCTCGATATAATTTTCGAAAAGTCCAAAAAAATTTTATAAAATCATAAAACCAAAAATAATTTTATGTTTCTTGTTTGAGTCTAGTGTCTAATTTTAAGTTTCGTGTCCATTGCATGTTTTTAGTCTTCTAATTTTCGAAAATCACATGCATTATGTTCTTCATTGATCTTCAAGTTGTTCTTGATGATTTTCTTGCTCTGATCTTTAAATCTCCTGTCTTGAGTGTTTTGTTGTTTCTCATATGCATTCTCAATTTGTTAGTGTCAATAGTATACAAACTTCTAAGTTTGGTGTCTTGCATGCATTGTTTATTTGATTTTAATGGCATTTTGATTATTCCTCATCATTAAAAATTCAAAAAATTATTAATTTGTGTCCTTTCAAGTCAATAATACAGAGAATTGAAGATTCAGAACATACAGCAGAGGAATTACACAGAAAAAGCTGGGCGTTCAAAATGCCCAGTGAGGAAGGAAAACTGGCGTTTAAACACCAGCCAGGGTACCTGGCTGGGCGTTTAACGCCCAAAAGGGTAGCATTTTGGGCGTTAAATGCGAGAATGGATACCATTCTGGGCGTTTAACGCCAGGATGGCACAAGAGGGAAGATTTTGTTTTTAATTCAGATTTTTTTCAAGTTTCAAAATTTTTCAAAATCAAATCTTTTTTCAAATCAAATCCTTTCAATCAAATCTTTTTCAAAATCAATTTTTTCAAATCATATCTTTTCAATCATATATTTTCAAAATCAATTTCTTTCCATTTTCAAAAATACTTGCTAACAATTAATGATTTGATTCAACATTTCAAGTATGTTGCTTTTTCTGTTGAGAAAGGTTTAATGTCTGAATCATATCTTTTAAATTTCTTGTTAGCCAAGTCATTATTTTAAAAAAATCAAATCTATTTTTTTGTTGTTTTTCAATCATATCTCTTTAAAACTATATTTTTTCAATCACATCTTTTTATCACACTTTTTTTTATTAATTTTTCAATCAAATCTTTTTGATTTCTAATTTCAAAATCTTTTTCAAAAATCACTTTATTTCTTTCTCAATCTTGGTTTTCGAAAATCATCAATCAAATTTTCAAAATTTCTTTCAATTATTTCAAAATCTTTTACTTTATTTTCGAAAATTCTTCCCCTCTTCTCACATCCTTCTATTTATGGACTAACACTCCTCCTCAATGCACAATTCGAACTCTATCTCTCTTGATAAGTTTGAATTCTTCTACCTCCTCCTTCTATTCTTGTGTTCCTCTGACACTTCAAAGAATCTCTATACTGTGACATAGAGGATTCCATATTTTCTTGTTCTCTTCTCTTTCATATGAGCAGGAGCAAAGACAAAAGCATTCTTGTTGAGGCTGACCCTGAACCTGAAAGGACCTTGAAGCGAAAGCTAAGAGAAGCTAAAGCACTACTCTTTGTAGAGGACCTAACAGAAATCTTCAAACAAGAAGACATGGCAACCGAAAACAACAACAATGCCAACAATGCAAGGAAGGTGCTTGGTGACTTTACTGCACCTACTCCCGACTTCTATGGGAGAAGCATCTCTATCCCTGCCATTAGAGCAAACAACTTTGAGCTTAAGCCTCAATTAGTTTCTCTAATGCAACAGAATTGCAAGTTTCATGGACTTCCATTGGAAGATCCTCATCAGTTTTTAACTGAATTCTTGCAAATTTGTGATACTGTCAAGACTAATGGGGTTGACCCTGAGGTCTACAGACTTATGCTATTCCCTTTTGCTGTAAGAGACAGAGCTAGGATATGGTTGGACTCACAACCTAAAGAAAACCTGAACTCTTGAGAAAAGCTAGTCAATGCCTTCTTGGCAAAGTTCTTTCCACCTCAAAAATTGAGTAAGCTTAGAGTGGAAGTCCAAACCTTCAGACAGAAGGAAGGTGAATCAATCTATAAAGCTTGGGAAAGATACAAACAAGTGATTAGAAAGTGTCCCTCTGACATGCTTTCTGAATGGAGCATCATAGGTATCATCTATGATGGTCTGTCTGAACTGTCCAAGATGTCATTGGACAGCTCTGCTGGAGGATCTCTTCATCTGAAGAAGACGCCTGCAGAAGCTCAAGAACTCATTGAAATGTTTGCAAATAACCAATTCATGTACACTTCTGAAAGGAATCCTGTGAACAATGGGACGAATCATCTTGTTTTTAGTATGTTTTTAGTATATTTTAGTTAGTTTTTATTATATTTTTATTAGTTTTATTTAAAATTCACTTTTTCTGGACTTTACTATGAGTTTGTATATTTTTCTGTGATTTCAGGTATTTTCTGGCTGAAATTGAGGGACCTGAGCAAAAATCTGATTCAGAGGCTGAAAAAGGACTGTAGATGTTGTTGGATTCTGACCTCCCTGCATTCGAAGTAGATTTTCTAGAGCTACAGAAACCCAATTGGCGTGATCTCAATTGCGTTGGAAAGTAGACATTCAGGGCTTTCAAGCAATATATAATAGTCCATACTTTGCTCGAGATTTGATGGCCCAAACCGGCGTTCCAAATCAGCTCAAGACTGCCGGCTTTAAACGCCGGAACTGGCACAGAAGTGGGAGTTAAACGCCCAAACTGGCACAAAAGCTGGCGTTTAACTCCAAGAAAAGTCTCTACACATGAAAGCTTCAATGCTCAGCCCAAGCACACACCAAGTGGGCTCGGAAGTGGATTTTTATGTCATTTACTCATTTCTGTAAACCCTAAGCTACTAGTTCTCTATAAATAAAACCTTTTGCTATTGTATTTTCATCTTGGTTCTTCTGGTTTCCTCTCTGGGGCCAAAGCCAATGATCACCATTATCACTTATGTATTTTCAATGGTGGAGTTTCTACACACCATAGATTAATGTGTGGAGCTCTGCTGTACCTCGAGTATTAATGCAATTACTATTTTTCTTCTATTCAATTCAGCTTATTCTTGTTCTAAGATATTCATTCGCACCCAAGAACATAATGAATGTGATGATTATGTGATGCTCATCATCATTCTCACTTATGAACGTGTGCCTAACAACCACTTCCGTTCTACATGCAAACAAGGCTTGAATGTGTATCTCTTGGATTCCTTAATCAGAATTCTCGTGGTATAAGCTAGAATTGATGGCGGCATTCTTGAGAATCCGGAAAGTCTAAACCTTGTCTATGGTATTTCGAGTAGGATTCAGGGATTGAATGACTGTGACGAGCTTCAAACTCGCGATTGTGGGGCGTTAGTGACAGACGCAAAAGAATCACTGGATTCTATTCCAACATGATCGAGAACCGACAGATGAATAGCCGTGCTGTGACAGAGCGCGTTGAACATTTTCACTGAGAGGACGGGATTGTAGCCATTGACAACGGTGATGCCCAACATACAGCTTGCCATGGAAAGGATTAAGAAGGATTGGATGAAGACAGTAGGAAAGCAGAGAGACGGAAGGGACAAAGCATCTCCATACGCTTATGTGAAATTCTCACCAATGAATTACATAAGTATCTCTATCTTTATTTTATGTTTTATTCATCTTTTAGTCATTAATCCTCTATAACCATTTGAATCCGCCTGACTGAGATTTACAAGATGACTATAGCTTGCTTCATACCAACAATCTCCATGGGATCGACCCTTACTCGCGTAAGGTTTATTACTTGGACGACCCAGTGCACTTGCTGGTTAGTTGTGCGAAGTTGTGATAAAGAGTTGAGATTGCAATTGAGCATACCATGTTGATGGCGCCATTGATGATCACAATTTCGTGCACCACTTACCCTAGTCTTGAAACAGTGCCAAGAAACCAATTTGGTTTTTAATTGGGAGAAGTGCCATTTTATGGTACCTGAAGGGATTGTTCTTGGTCACAAAGTTTCAAGAAAAGGGATAGAAGTTGACAAGGCAAGGTAGAAATCATAGAGAAACTCCCTCCACCAACTAATGTGAAAGCTGTTAGAAGTTTCTTAGGACATGCTAGATTTTATAGAAGATTTATCAAGGATTTTTCAAAAATAGCCAAACCATTAAGCAATTTACTAATGGTTGACAATCCTTTTGGTTTTGATGAAAGCTGTGAGTATGCCTTTGAAACTTTAAAAACCAAACTCACAACTGCACCAATCATCACACCCCCAGATTGGGGATTACCTTTTGAACTCATGTGTGATGCAAGTGACATAGCAATTGGTGCTGTGTTGGGACAAAAGAAGGGAAATTTACACCATGTCATCTACTATGCAAGCAAAGTATTGAATGAAGTTCAGAAAAATTACACCACAACAGAGAAGGAATTATTGGCTGTGGTTTATGCATTTGATAAGTTTAGATCATACTTGATTGGATCCAAGATTGTAGTTTATACTAATCATGCTGCTCTTAAGTATTTGATGTCAAAACAGGATGCCAAACCAAGACTTATCAGATGGGTATTGCTTCTACAAGAGTTTGACATTGAAATAAAGGACATGAGGGGTAGTGAGAATCAAGTTGCTGATCACCTATCAATATTGCCACAAGAAACAATTCAGGAAGCCTCACATCCTGTGAATGAAAGATTTCCAGATGAACACCTCTTACAGATTCAACAAGACCCTTGGTTTGCAGACATTGCAAACTATAAGGTCGGAAGAAAGATTCCCAAGGAATTCACCAAACAACAAGTGAAGAAGCTACTTAATAAAGCAAAGAAATTCTTATGGGATGAACCATTCTTATTTAGGAGATGTCCAGATGGAATGATTAGGAAGTGTGTTCCTGAGAGTGAGATGAGAAACATATTGTGGCACTGTCATGGCTCAGCTTATGGAGGACACTTTGGGCCTGAAAGAACAGCAGCCAAAGTACTTCAAAGTGGGTTTTATTGGCCAACCATCTTCAAAGATGTCAGAGAGTTTGTTCATCAATGTAATGAATGCCAAAGAGCTGGAGGATTGACAAGAAGGAATGAGATGCCTCAGAACTACATCCTAGAAGTGGAGCTATTTGACCTTTGGGGCATTGATTTCATGGGCCCGTTTCCTCCCTCTTATTCCTTTAAGTACATTTTGGTAGCAGTGGAGTATGTCTCAAAGTGGGTGGAAGCTATAGCCACTACCACATGTGATGCACAACTTGTCCTTCAATTTCTTAAGAAGCATATTTTTACTAGATATGGAGTGCCTAAGGGTCTTGTTAGTGATGGTGGTGGTCATTTTTGCAACAAACAAATGGAGAAGCTACTTCACAAGTATGGGGTAATACATAAAGTATCCACCCCATATCACCCACAGACCAATGGCCAGGCAGAGCTTGCAAATAGGGAGTTGAAGAGGATTTTGGAAAAGACTGTGGGAGCTACCAGAAAGGATTGGGCCAAAAAGCTAGAAGATGCACTCTGGGCATACAGGACAGCATTCAAAACTCCTATTGGAAAGTCTCCCTTTCAGCTATTGTATGGCAAATCTTGTCACCTCCCTGTAGAGCTTGAACACAAAGCTTTTTGGTCCACTAAACTCCTCAACCTTGATTCTCAGGCAGCAAGGGAAAAGTGGCTGCTACAACCAATTGAGTTGGATGAGTTTAGGCTAGAAGCTTATAAAAATGCTAAGATATACAAAGAAAAAGCTAAGAGGTGGCATGACAAGAAGATCTCAAGGAAGGAGTTCAAACCAGGACAGCAAGTACTCTTGTACAACTCCAAGCTCAAAATTTTCCCTGGCAAGCTCAAATCTAAATGGACTGGTCCCTACTTGGTGACAAAGGTTCTCCCTTATGGAAGTCTTGAATTGCTAGATGAAGCAACAAAGAGTCATTTTACAACAAACGGTCATAGGGCAAAGCCTTACCTAGGGGGTCAATGGGACAAGGAAAAGGAGGTTCAGAACCTAAGCTAAGCAAGAATGAAGGATGTCAAGCTAATGACAATAAAGAAGCGCTTGTTGGGAGGCAACCCAACCTGAGGTAGTTCTCTTTTCATAGCTAGTTGATGCATGGAAACTTGTCTCTCAACAAATTTCCATTCGACAAGTATACCGAATTGTCATCAAGTAATAACTCACAATAGATTGAGGTCGAATCCCACAGAGATTAACGGATTAAGCAATCAATGGGTAATTGATTATCCTAGTTAGACGAATCATATTGGAGTGATAAGTAACAAGGAAATGTAAATAGCAAAAAAGTAAAAAAAAAACAATAAAGTGCAGAAAAGTAAAATGGCAAGAAAAGTAAATGTAAGAACTAAAAATAAAATGAACATTGGGATCAAGAGATATTGCAATCCTCCGGATCAAGTTCATTCTCATCTCTTCCTCAATCAATGCATTCATTGATCTCCTTGACAATCTTAAGTGATTGGATCCCAATTCCTTGGCAATCCAATCTCTCTAAGCTTGAACAATTTCCCAATTCTTTGATTTAATTGCTCATGGGAAGAGATGAAGTTTGGTCACTGATTATACCACACACATTCATAGATCAAAGTATTGGTAGGATTACATGTCACAATATCCATCCAACCCCCAACCTAATCCAATGTGAGAGAGCATTTCTAGCATGATTTCCTCATTCATCTTCCAAGGTTCAGAGGAAATCTAAGTATGAGCAATTTCTCTTCCAAGACAATTACCCAATTGGATGAAGATCGAAATCTCTCTAGTAAAATCAAGAGAAAAGAAAGAAAAAGAAGAATAAGAACTACAATTGATCCATTGAATCACAATAGAGCTTTCTAACCCAATGAAAAGAGTTAGTTGATCATTGTTCTACCAAAATAGAAAAGAAAGAAAGTGTAGAAAAATAAAGATAAAGATTAAACTGAAATTGAAACTTCAAAATTCAAAAATAGAAGGTACAAAGAAAAGAAACTACTCCTAAGGAAGAAAAGAAGAGAAAAGGAAGAAGAGTGGTTGAGGGGAAGGATCCGAAGACCCACTCCCCTTGGAGTGTGCCAATTCACAGAAATTCAAATTGGTCTTCACTCTCTCCCCCTTCCTTCAATTCTATGTTTCAGTCACCCTTGAATGTAAAGACTAAGGCCTTTATATAGATTCTCCTAAATTACAAAATGAAATTAAAATCAAACTACAATTAAATGAAAATTCCTATTCTAGATGCTTCTTGTGGCCTTGATTGGTTGACAATTGTGAGCTTGCTTGCTTGAGCTTTGAAGTGGACTTGAGAGAGAAGTGAATCAAGTTGAGGTCCAGGTGCAACGTTAGTACTGTCGTTAGCCATACTAACACTACAAGTGTGGCGTTAGTGCCAAAGTTATTGTGGCTAACGTTGGACTTGTTACCAATTGGTGTTTTTGGGGCTTAAAAGATGCCTCTTGTTTGTGCTCTAATTGCATGCCCACTATAGAGTATTATATATCGTTGGAAAGCTCTGAATGTCAGCTTTCTAATGCAACTGGAATCACCTTAATTAGATCTCTGTAACTCAAGTTAAGCTCCTTTGAAGTGGACATAGTCGCTGGCATAGTCGCTAGCGTTAATGGAAAACGTGAGTCCCGATAACGCTAGCGACCAGGGGCTTAATATTTCCAAGTTCTGGAGCTTAAAATCAATGTCCACCTGATACTATTATATATTGTTGGAAAGCTCTAGATGTCTACTTTCCAACGCCTTTAAAAGCGCATCATTTGGAGCTCTACAACTCAAGTTCTAGTTCTTGAAAGGTGAAGAGGTTAGTTGGCCTTACTACAGGTTGATACCATGTTCATCTTTGCACTTTCGGGGCAAGTTTTCTCCCTTAAATTTAGTGTCAATCATGTAGTGCCATATATGCTTGGAAAGCTCTAGAATCATACTTTCCAATGCCACTGGAATCATCTCATTTGGAGCTTTGTGGCTCAAGTTATGCGTGTTTCAAGAAGGCATAGGCAGGCTGCCATGTGGGACTTTTGCCCACGTTAACTTAGTTAACGTGGAAGTTAACGTGGGTCTTTTTTGCTTCACCAACGTTAGTGGCACTCACTTTTTCCACTAACGTTGGCATCTCCCTTTCCTTCCACGTTAACTACCACGTTAACTTCGTTAACGTGGCTGTTAACGTGGGTCTTTTTGCACCTTCGCAAATGTTAGTGGCATTCACTTTTTCTACTAATGTTGGCCCTTCTTCAAAGTTAATGCCATTAACATTCCCACTAACGTTTCAACTTTCTTTCCTTCCACGTTAGTGCCCACGTTAGTAGCACTAACGTAGCCACTAACGTGGCTCTTCTCTGCTTCTTTTGGCCTGAAATCAAATAAACGAAGTGCATCAAGGTAACATACAAGATGATCTTTAGATACTAAGTGTGCTAATAATACTCAAAATCAGAACTTCACTTAGTGTGATCTATTTTATCATATTTACCCTGTATATTAGCTAAAATTCACCTATGCTTGAGATTTTGTTTCATGCAGAGATTTTTCATGCTATTACTCATATATTGGCAATGTTTGTATGAATACTAAACAGAAATCTACTGAAATGACTACTAAAAGTAGGCAATGATGCACGCGCATCACTAGTACAATAAAAAGGTTAAGTAAATTCACCTGTATTGCAAGGAGCTAAGTTTGGTGTTTCACACCAAAACAATTTAAGGGAGAATGAAGGATTCTAGGTTTGGTGTTCCACCAAAATCTCATTTAAAAACACATTTTCACCTTCTGCATAAAGGGTTGCTAGCTCCAAGCAATCAAATAAACCATTTAACCATTATCTATTTTCTAGTTTTCAATTTTATTGCCTTTAGCAAAGACATAAAGATTTCACATATGGTTAACCTGATGCATAAGAAACATTGGCAAGGGACTAATTTTGGTGTTCACACACCAAAGTAAGTTCAAAAGCCCACCAATAATTCGTGTATTCTAACCATTTGCTTAAGGGCTTGAGAGACAAGCAACTTCTAAGGATTATGCAGGAAAATATTCAATCTGTGAAAAGGATGCAGAAGGAAATAATGATGACAGAAGGAAAAGCTATGACCCAACAGGTTGTATTGACACTTAATCCTTGTTGTTGTGAAGTATTTTAACTTGAGAATTCCTATATGTCTTGCTGAAGTGTTCAATTAAGTGCTAGTGGATATCTGCTAAGAATGCTAGGATCTGCATAATGCTTTCCATTTCTCATTAGCTTGAAGTTTGTTTTGTTTCCCTTCTGCATAAATAAAAGAAAAGTGTTTGAAACAGAAAGTAAATGTCCAATATTGTAGAAATTAGACTGAAATTCAGTGGTGGTGTTTGTTTGATTTAATGAATAGCTCGAATAATAAAAGCTGCAAAATAAGGTGTTCTTTGTAGTGTGAATTAAGTTGCTCCTATAAATTCTAATTTTAATGAAATTCCCTTGAGAATGAAGCAAAACAAAAAGATAAAGAAAAAGAAAAGCCAAGAATTGGCAAAGAAACAAACAATAAGGCTAGACACCAATAGCTTGGACCCTAGGACATATGCCTATGGTGCTTTTGTACTAGGATATGCTTGGACAAGTAGGTTCTGAGGAGTATTTTGAAACTTGGTCACTTAGATCAACTGATCTGGAATTGCCAACTGAAAGTCCATATCAAGAGCAACCTAGCTACAAGGCATTTAGTAATCCAAAGAGATGCTGGGCATCAATGCTCCTAGGAAGAAATTGTGAGCCATGTGTCTGTGGTGAAGAAATGTTGAGCAAAATTGAGCCAAAAGGGCCGCTGCAACATTTGACACCAAACCTTCATTAATAAATAAGCTTCCTAAGCAAAGTAAAGAAAGAAAAAGCTAGCAAAGGATCAAGCAAGAGTGAGGCATTATAGTAGCAACTCTAGTGAACCTTTGACGAAACATTTCTTATCTATCAGCAAGTAATAAGTGAGCTACATTTGTCTGCATAAAACCCCATGAACCAAGTTCAATTATCTGCTCAATAAGGACAAGCATACTTCTCTGTTTCATTTCATTTTCTCTTATGTTTAGTGCTTGCTTGGGGACAAGCAATATTTAAGTTTGGTGTTGTGATGACAAGTCATCCTATACTAGCTTTTCAAGCATTCTTCACTTGTTTCATTAAGTTTTATGCACTTTCTTGCATTGTAAGTAAGTAATTTAAAGTGGAATTGCATGGTTATGTTAAATCAATCAACCATCCTGTATTTGACACACAATCATAAGGTTTAAGCTAGAGTTAATTGGTTTTTGAATAATTTATAAACCTTTTGAATTTGGTAATGCTTTGATTGGTTGTTTTGATTACTTGTAGGTGAAGAAATGATGAAAAGAAAAAAAAAAGAAATCTTAGAGCACACTTTGGACCTTAGGCCACACTTTGAAAAGTGTGACCCAAGGCACAAAAGCGTGGCGTTCAGCAAAGGAGCAAGGGCCATAGCGCTTAAAGATTTAGTGCAGCGCTCTTTAATTTAGCATGAAGACCCAGCATCAAACTAAACAAGGCCAAGGCAAGCGCCCAAGGCATAGCGCTTTCTAACTTGGCGCTGCGCTTTTATAGGGACCAAACAAGGCCAGCACTTAAAATGGAGAGAGCGTTACGTGAAATGTTTTCACTTTATTGTGCTCTCTCCCAAAATAAAAACAAGGCACTACATCAAGGGAAGGTGGAGCCAGGATTCGAACCAAGCACATGGAGGGATGGAGAAGCGCTACACCAAGCAAGGAAGCACTCAAATAGGACAGCTATGGTTCGAAATGGGAACCAAGGGAAGCGCTACTCTTCACAACAGGAAATTGGCCACAAAATGCACTCACCAGGATTCAAATTTGGAGCCTTATGCAAGCAAGAGGGGCGCTGCGCTAAATCTTTTCACATAGCGCTATGAGGAATGCTTGGAAATGGGCTTGACACAAGGCAAGGGGCGCTGCGCTTAATCTTTTCACGGAGCGCTCCCCTGGAAGGTGCTCTATGAACCATTTTACAACCAAAGGCTAAATTGGATCCAAGTCTTCACCAAATTTGACAAGCCCACTCCAAATTCTAAAATTCAAAAATAGGAAATGTATAAATAGAAGTTAGTTTGATTTAGAGAGGACCTTTTTGACACTTTTATTTTTTTTATTTTTTCATTTTTGAGCTCATTTTAGATTTTAGCTTTGGGTTTGGGAATTGGGATTGAGAATTGAACTCTCTTCTTCTTTGTTCTTAATTCTACACTCTTCACTCTTTGTTTTGAATCTTGGATAGAGACTTGAAGGAATTCTGTTTCACTCTTAATCTGAGATCTCTCTTTGTTTACTTTCTGCATAATTTCAAGGAATTGTGATTTGGATCTAAGTTCTCTTTACTGCTTTCATCTATATTTCTTCTGCAATTATTCTCTGTTGGATCAAGGAAGGAATTGAGATCTAGACCAGTATTCTAGTCTCATTCAGCCCCTGAGATCTTCAACTTCTCTTTTAGATTTTACAATTGAGTTGAATTCACTTTCTGTATTGCTTCTTCAAGTAATTTTTTTCTGTTTGAGATCTGCTACATTTAAATTCATCTTTTACTTTTCTGATTGATTACTATTTACATTCTCTTGTTTAATTTTAAAATCCCAGCTCCCAGATCCTTTTACTCTTTCAGCAATTTCACTTTTCTTGCACTCTAAGATTCTACCATTTACATTTCTTGAAACCTAAGTTTCAGTCATTTACATTACTTGTTCTTTAAGATTCAGCTCTTTTACTTCTTCTGTTCTTTAATTTATTGTCAGTTCCCCCTCTCCCTTTAAATTTCATGCAATTTAGCTTCTGTTGAATACAAATCACTCAAATCAACACTTGTTTGCTTGACTAAATCAACCACTTAACTAAAATTGCTCAATCCTTCAATCCCTATGAGATCGACCTCACTCATGTGAGTAATTACTACTTGATGTGACCCGGTACACTTGCCGGTGAGTTTTGTGTTGGATCATTTTGGGATAAGATAGTTATCTTATTGGTGCATGAAATTACAATCACACTTGCAATTCCGCACAACTAACCAGCAAGTGCACTGGGTCGTCCAAGTAATACCTTACGTGAGTAAGGATCGATCCTACGGAGATTGTCGGCTTGAAGCAAGCTATGGTTACCTTGTAACTCTTAGTCAGGAGATTATCAATGAAAAGGGTTTTGTTTGCAATAAAATAAAAGAGCATGAAATAGAAGATACTTGTGAGTCAATAATGGAGAACAGGTTGGAGTTTTGGAGATGCTCTGTCATCTGAATCTCTGCTTTCCTACTGTCTTCTTCTTCACGCACGCAAAGCTCCTTCCATGGCAAGCTGTGTGTAGGGTGTCACCATTGTCAATGGCTACTTCCCATCCTCTCAGTGAAAATGATCCATGTGCGCTGTCACCGCACGGCTAATCAACTGTCGGTTCTCGATCATGTTGGAATAGAATCTAGTGATCCTTTTGCATCTGTTACTACGCCCAACACTCACGAGTTTGAAGCTCGTCACAGTCATCCCTTCCCATATCCTACTCAGAATACCACAGCAAGGTTTAGACTTTCCGAATCCAAGGAATGGCCGCCAATAATCCTAGCTTATACCACGAAGACTCCGATCTTTCGGAATGGAGGCTAAGAGATAAACATTCAATCTAAGATAGAACTGAGGTGGTTATATGGCACGCATTCATAGGTTGAGAATGGTGATGAGTGCCACGGATCATCACATTCATCATGTTTAAGTGCAAATGAATATCTTAGAACGGAAGCAAGCGTGATTGAATAGAAAACAGTGGTAATTGCATTAATCCATCGAGACACAGCAGAGCTCCTCACCCCCAACCATGGGGTTTAGAGACTCATGTCGTAGAAGATACAAAATCAGATGTAAAATATCATGAGGTACAAAATAAATCTCTAAAAGTATTATTTATGTTGATTCTTGAACACAGCTACTTTATGAGTCTTGGCCGTGGCCCTAAGCACTTTGTTTTCCAGTATTACCACTGGATACATAAATGCCACAGTCACATAACTGGCTGATCCTTTTCAGATTGTGACTCAGCTTTGCTAAAGTCCCCAGTTAGAGGTGTCCAGAGTTCTTAAGCACACTCTTTTGCTTTGGATCACGACTTTAACCACTCAGTCTTAAGTTTTTCACTTGGACCTGCATGCCACAAGCACATGGATAAGGACAGCTTAATTTAGCCTCTTAGGCCTGGATTTTATTTCCTTGGGCCCTCCTATCCATTAATGCTCAAAGCCTTGGATCCTCTTTATCCTTGTCTTTTGGTTTTAAGGGCTATTGGCTTTTTCTGCTTGCTTTTTCTTTTTCTTTTCTCTTTTTTTTGCCATTTTTTTTTGCTAAATTTTTCTCTCTTTTTTTTCTTTTTTTCACTACTTTTTCTTGCTTCAAGAACCAATTTCATGATTTTTCAGATTATCAATAACATTTCTCTTTGTTCATCATTCTTTCAAGAGCCAACAATTTTAACATTCATAAACAACAAGATCAAAAATATGCACTGTTCAAGCATTCATTCAGAAAACAAAAAGTATTGCCACCGCATCAAAATAATTAAACTAATTTCAAGATAAAATTTGAAATCCAAGTACTTCTTGTTCTTTTGTAATTAACCACATTTTTCATTTAAGAGAGGCGAATAAGTCATGGAGTTATTCATAGCTTTAAGACATAGATACTAGACACTAATGATCATGTAGTAAAGACACAAATATAGATAAAACATACAGCATAAAGCCAAAAAAATAGAGAAATAAATAGACAAGGAGATTAAGGAATGAGTCCACCTTAGTGGGGGTGGCGTCTTCTTCCTCTTGAAGAACCAATGGTGCTCTTGAGCTTCTCTATGTCTCTTCCTTGCCTCTATTTCTTCATCCCTAGTAATTTTGGTGCTCCTATCCTTAGTTGCTCCCAAAAGTTGTGTGGAGGAGAATGTATCCCTTGAGATGAATCTCTCCATCTCTCATGACTCAGAGGCGGAAGCTTTTGTCTTTCCTTTCCTCTTTCTAGAGGTTTCTCTGGCCTTAGGTGCCATAAATGGTTATGGAAAAACAAAAAGCAATGCTTTTACCACAACAAACTTAAAATATATTCTCGTCCTCGAGCAAAAAAAGAAGGAAAGATGTAGAAAAAGAAGAAAATAGAGGAGATAGAGGGAGAGAATATAGGGAAGAGTGTTGTAGAAAGGTGTGAAGAGGAGGGAGAGTGAGTTGAGGTTGGTGGGGATCCTGTGGGATCCACAGATCCTGAGGGGCCAAGGATTTCTCATCGCTGCTTTAATTTGCCATTCAAAACGCCTTAGAGTGCAATTCTGGCGTTTAAACGCCAGTCTGCTGCCCTGTTCTGGCGCTTAAACGCCAGCTTTCTGCTCTGTTTTGGCATTTAAACACCAGTCTGGTGCCCTGCTCTGGCGTTTAAACACCCAGAAATGTGCCAGATTGGGCGTTTAAACGCCCATTTTGCTGCCCTTACTGGCGTTTAAACGCCAATAAGTCCTTCTTCCAAGGTGTGCTGTTTTCGACTTCTACTTTATTTTTATGAGTGTCTTTGTGACTTCACATGATCATCAACCTAAAAGAAAACATAAAATAACATAGATAAAATTAAAATAAAATTGGGTTGCCTCCTAATAAGCGCTTTTTTAATGTCAATAGCTTGACAGTGAGCTCTCATGGAGCCTCACATATGATCAGAGTATGGTTGAGATCTCTCAACACCAAACTTAGAGTTTGGCTGTGGCCCCCCAACACCAAACTTAGAGTTTGAATGTGGGGGCTCTGTTTGACTCTGTATTGGGAGAAGCTCTTCATGCTTACTTCCTATGGTTACAGATGGAGAACCTTGAGTCCTTACTACAAGGCATTCTTTATTCACATGACCTGGTACTTCCTAAATGGCAAAGAGTTGCTCATCCAGAAAGGTTTCAGAAATCTCAGTAATAGGGAGGGACGCCCCTTCTACTGGTTCTATTCGGGACAGGTGATCTGCCACTTGGTACTCTGTCCCCTTTCTGTCTCTTATTTCTATATCAAACTCTTGCAGAAGCAGCACCCACCTTATGAGCCTGGGTTTTGAATCCTGCTTTGTGAGTAGATATTTAAGAGCAGCATGGTCAGTGTACACAATCACCTTTGATCCTACGAAACAGGATCTGAACTTGTCAATGGCATAAACCACTGCAAGCAATTCCTTTTTTGTGGTTGTGTAATTCATCTGTGCATCATTTAGTACACGACTGGCATAGTAAATGACATGCATAAGTTTGTCATGCCTCTGTCCCAATACTGCACCAATGGCATGGTCACTGGCATCACACATTAGTTCGAATGGTAATGTCCAGTTTGGTGCAGAAATGACTAGTGATGTGACCAGCTTAGTCTTCAGAGTCTCAAACGCCTGCAGATACTCTGTGTCAAATACAAATGGCGTGTTAGCAGCTAGCAGATTACTTAGAGGTTTTGCAATTTTTGAAAAATCCTTTATAAACCTCCTATAGAATCCTGCATGCCCCAGAAAGCTTCTGATTGCCTTAACATTGGTAGGTGGTGGTAATTTTTCAATTACCTCTACCTTAGCTTGATCCACCTCTATTCCCTTGTTCAAAATTTTCTGCCCAAGGACAATTCCTTCAGTCACCATAAAGTGACATTTCTCCCAGTTTAAAACCAGGTTATTCTCTTGGCACCTCTTTAGAACAAGTGCTAGATGGTCAAGACAGGAGCTGAATGAGTCTCCAAATACTGAAAAGTCATCCATGAAGACTTCCAGAAATTTTTCCACCATATCAGAGAAAATAGAGAGCATGCACCTTTGAAAGGTTGCAAGTGCATTGCACAGGCCAAATGGCATCCTTCTGTATGCAAATACTCCGGATGGACATGTGAATGCTCTTTTTTCTTGATCCTGGGGATCTACTGCAATTTGATTATAACCTGAGTATCCATCCAGGAAGCAGTAGTATTCATGACCTACTAGTCTTTCTAGCATATGGTCTATGAATGGTAGAGGAAAATGATCCTTTCTGGTAGCTGTATTGAGCCTTCTGTAATCAATACACATACACCACCCTGTAACTGTTCTTGTGGGAACCAGTTCATTTTTCTCATTATAAACTACTGTCATGCCTCCCTTCTTGGGGACGACTTGGACATGGCTCATCCAGGGGCTATCAGAAATTGGATAAATAATCCCAGCCTCTAGTGATTTAGTGACCTCTTTCTGCACCACTGCCTTCATGGCTGGATTCAGCCGCCTTTGTGGTTGAACCATTGGCTTAGCATTATCCTCCAAGAGAATCTTGTGCATGCATCTGGCTGGGCTAATGCCCTTAAGATCACTTATGGACCACCCAAGAGCTGTTTTGTGTGTCCTTAGCACTTGAATCAGTGCTTCCTCTTCCTGTGGCTTTAAGGTAGAGCTTATGATCACAGAAAAAGTGTTGTCTTCTCCCAGAAATGCATATTTCAGGGATGGTGGTAGCGCTTTGAGCTCTGGTTTGGGGGACTTTTCCTCTAATTGAGGAGTTTTCAGAGGGTCTTCTAATTCCTCTGGCCCCTCTAGATCAGGCTGAACATCTTTAAATATGTCCTCTAGCTCTGATTCGTGACTCTCAGTCATATTGACTTCTTCTACCAGAGAGTCAATAAGATCCACTTCCATGCAGTCTTTTGGTGTGTTTGGATATTGCATAGCTTTGACAGCATTCAACTTAAACTCATCCTCATTGACTCTCAGGGTCACTTCCCCCTTTTGGACATTAATAAGGGTGCGTCCAGTTGCTAGAAAAGGTCTTCCTAGAATGAGAGTCGCACTCTTGTGCTCCTCTATTTCCAGCACTACAAAGTCAGTGGGGAAGGTAAATGGCCCAACCTTGACAATCATGTCTTCGATTATGCCTGATGGGTATTTAATAGAGCCATCAGCAAGTTGAAGATAGATCCGGGTTGGTTTGATCTCTTCAGTCAAACCAAGCTTTCTTATAGTGGATGCAGGTATTAGGTTGATACTTGCCCTAAGAACACATAGAGCTGTCTTGGTACAAATTCCCTCCAATGTGCATGGTATCATAAAGCTTTCGGGATCCTTAAGCTTCTTTGGTTAGCTTTTTAGAATGACTACACTGCATTCCTCAATGAGAAAAACTTTTTCAGTTTCTCTCCAATCCTTCTTATGGCTTAAGATTTCTTTCATGAACTTAGCATAAGAGGGTATCTGCTCAAGTGCTTCTGCAAACGGAATCTTTATTTCAAGAGTTCTGAGATAGTCTGCAAAGCAAGCAAATTGCTCATCCTGTTCCGCTTGGCGGAGGAGTTTCTGAGGATAAGGTATTTTGGCTTTATATTCTTCAACCTTGGTTGCTGCAGGTTTATTTCCTATAGAAACAGGCTGAGACGCCTTCTTGAGGGAGTTATTATCAGCACTTGTGGGTGTCTAATCCCTTACTAGCGTTTGAACGCCAAGATTGGGCACTGGATTGGCGTTTAACGCCAGATTCCTACCCTGTTCTGGCGTTTGAATGCCAGAGTTGAACAAGGAATTGGCATTTATCGCCAACTTTTCACCCTTATCTGGCGTTTGAATGCCAGAACTGGGCGTCCACTAGGCGTTTAATGCCAGTTTGTCACCCTTTTCTGGTGTTTGGACACCAGAATCATTCCTCTCTAGGCTCTTACTGTCCTCAGAGGGATTTTGGGTAGTATTCTGTTCATCCTCTGTCAGCTGTTCTTTCCTTGGCTTTCTGCTGCTTTGAGTTGATGTATTTAATATTTTTCCACTCCTTAATTGAACAGCTTGACATTCTTCTGTTATTTGTTTAGATAACTGTTGTCTTGTCTGTTCAAGTTGTGCTTCCATATTCTGCTAACTGTTTTGTCAGAGTAAGTAATTGCTAGTTGAGTTTAGCAGCTTTTGCTGGAGGACTAAGGTCAGTAGATACTGCCTTAGCCTCTTCCTTCATGGAGGACTCACTACTCAAGTACAGATGCTGATTTCTAGCAACAGTATCTATAAGCTCTTGAGCCTCTTCAATTGTCTTTCTCATGTGTATAGATCCACCAGCTGAGTGGTCTAGAGATATCTGAGCTTTTTCTATAAGCCTATAGTAGAAGATGTCTAACTGCACCCATTCTGAAAACATTTCAGAGGGGCATTTTCTCAACATCTCTATGTACCTCTCCCAGGCGTTGTAAAGGGATTCATTATCCTCTTGTTTAAAGCCTTGGATGTCCATCTTTAGCTGTGTCATCCTCTTGAGAGGGAAATATTGATTCAGAAGTTTTTTTGACAGCTGTTTCCATGTCCTTATGCTGGCCTTAGGTTGATTATTTAACCACCTCTTAGCTTGGTCTTTTATAGCAAATGGAAACAGTAATAATATGTAGATATCCTGGTCTACTTCCTTATCATGTACTGTGTCAGCAATTTGTAAGAACTGTGCCAGAAACTCAGTAGGTTCTTCTTGTGGAAGACCGGAATACTGGCAATTTTGCTGCACCATGATAATGAGCTGAGGATTCAACTCAAAACTACTGACTTTGATGGAGGGTATACAGATACTACTCCCATATGAAGTAGTAGCGGGGTTAGCATATGACCCCAGAGTCCTTCTGGACTGTTCATTTCCACTTAGTTCCATGCTGGAGAAAGGGAGATGATGTGGATTTATTTTATTTATTTAAAAATATAAATATATATTCGAAATAATAATAATAAAAAATTGGAAAGTAAAAAAAGATATGATTGAAAAATAATTTAAAAAGATTTGATTTTGAAAATTGATGACTAATTTAATGCAAAACTTTCGAAAATTTGAGAAAAATACCAAGGAACACCAAACTTAAAAATTTTAAGATCAAAACATAAGAAAGATTCAAGAACATAAAAAGAACACCAAACTTAAAATTTTTAGAAAACCAAAAATAAATTTTTGAAAATTTAAATAAAAACTAACAAGAAAACACCAAACTTAGAACATGCAACTAAACTCAAATAGAAGAATCTAAAAGAAAAATAATAATTTTTTTTGAAAAATTTTTGAAAAGAAAATAAAAGACTCTTACCCAAAAGACAAAATTTTCCTAATTTAAGCAACAAGATGGACCGTCAGTTGTCCAAACTCGAACAATCCCCGGCAACGGCGCCAAAAACTTGGTGCACAAAATTGCAATCACACTTGCAATTCCGCACAACTAACCAGCAAGTGCAGTGGGTCGTCCAAGTAATACCTTACGTGAGTAAGGGTTGATCCCACGGAGATTGTCGGCTTGAAGCAAGCTATGGTTACCTTGTAACTCTTAGTTAGGAGATTATCAATGAAAAGGATTTTGTTTGTAATAAAATTAAAAAGCATGAAATAGAAGATACTTGTGATTCAATAATGGAGAACATGTTGGAGTTTTGGAGATGCTCTGTCATCTGAATCTCTGCTTTCCTACTGTCTTCTTCTTTACGCACGCAAAGCTCCTTCCATGGCAAGCTGTGTGTAGGGTGTCACTGTTGTCAATGGCTACATCCCATCCTCTCAGTGAAAATGGTCCATATGCACTGTCATCGCACGGCTAATCATCTGTCGGTTCTCGATCATGTTGGAATAGAATTCAGTGATCCTTTTGCGTCTGTCACTACGCCCAACACTCACAATTTTGAAGCTCGTCAAAGTCATCCCTTCCCAGATCCTACTCGTAATACCACAGACAAGGTTTAGACTTTTCGGATCCCAGCAATGGCCGCCAATAATCCTAGCTTATACCGCAAAGACTCCGATCTTTCAGAATAGAGGCTAAGAGATAAACATTCAATCTAAGATAGAGCGGAGGTGGTTTCAGGCATGCGTTCATAGGTTGAGAATGGTGATGAGTGTCATGGATCATAACATTCATCATGATTAAGTGCGAATGAATATCTTAGAACAGAAGCAAGCGTGATTGAATAGAAAATAGTGGTAATTGCATTAATCCATCGAGACACAGCAGAGCTCCTCACCCCCAACCATGGGGTTTAGAGACTCATGCCGTAGAAGATACAAAATCAGATGTAAAATGTCATGAGGTACAAAATAAATCTCTAAAAGTATTATTTATGATGAAACTAGCTACTAGGGTTTACAGAAATAGGTAAATGATGCAGAAATCTACTTCCGGGCACACTTGGTGTGTGCTTGGGCTAAGCATTGAGTTTTACACGTGTAGAGGTCTTCCTTGGAGTTAAACACCAGTTTTGGTGCCAGTTTGGGCGTTTAACTCCAACTTTTATGCCAGTTCTGTCGTTTTGACGCCAAAAAAGGGTAGAGAGCTGGCGTTTTGACGCCATTTTACGTTGTCAACACTCACGCAAAGTATGAACTCTTATATATTGCTGAAAAGCCCTGGATGCCTACTTTCCAACGCAATTGAGAGCACACCATTTGGAAGTCTGTAGCTCTAGAAAATCTACTTTGAGTGCAGGAAGGTCAGAATTCAATAGCATCTGCAGTCTTTTGTCAGCCTCTGAATCAGATTTTTGCTCAGGTCCCTCAATTTCAGCCAGAAAATACCTGAAATCACAAAAAAATAGACAAACTCATAGTAAAGTCCAAAAATATGAATTTTGCATAAAAATGAATAAAAACATCCCAAAAAGTAGCTAGATCCTACTAAAAACTACCTAAAAATAATGCCAAAAAGCGTATAAATTATCCGCTAAGAGGTCGGATAGTCCGGACCTGAAGAGGTTGGTCGACTCGTCTTCAATCAGCCCGGGTCGTACAGCTCGACCCAGGGCATGAACAGTGCCCTGCTTGAGCTCGGTATTTTTTTAAGGTCGAGTCCTTTTAGTCTTCGATCCTTTCCGGAGAAGCCGAGCTTGAGCATTTTGATCTCTGTTTGTAGAGCTGCTTGAATGCGGAGCGTTTTTTCTCACTCCTTTTAATTTTAAAACGCGTGTCTTGCATTTTTCTTGGGAACGTGCGAGGGTTAAATGCTCATTAACTCTTTTGCCGTTTCCTTTTTACTTTCCTTTTCGTGTCTTCCTTTTGAATTTTCAAAGCGCCATTCCTTCAGTTTCCCTTTCCGCGCTCGCCGTAACTTCCCTACTTCTTTTTTGCTCTTCTATTTTGTCTGTGACTTTTTGCTCTACTACTCGAAAGGTGATCGTCTGGCGGTGCTTTCGTCGTTGCTTCAATCTTCTTTCAGCGTTTTTTGTCTCCTCACTGCTACAGGTAGGTCCTCTTCCTTTTCTCTTCTTTTTTTTACGTCGTTCTTTTTTACGTCTAATTTTGAGAAAGTCAAGGTCATTATTTGGGAGGAAAGTTTGAATCTTTCTTTGCTTGCTATTTGTTTGGTCGTTAGTGCCTCCAAAGGATGCCCCTGGACCTTGGTGTGAGTCCTGGGATTTCCTTTTGCTGCTATTTCTGTCTTGTATGCCTTAGATCGAGTTATATCTGCACTTTGTCCGAGTTGTTTGATTAGTAACCATTTTCCTTGTTCTTACTGTAGGACTAGTTGACCCATGTCTTCTCGCAAAAATATTATTGAGACATCCTCCAAGGTCCCTGAGGGCATGTCGGACTGGTTAGACTCCCTCGTCTTAATGTGTGTTTCTGTGGTAAATTCTAAGTATTGTGTGGAGCTGAGGAAACATCACAGTATTTGTAGTGATTGGGAGCAAGAGAAGGATTATGAGTTAGTAGCGCTTGATTCCGACGATATGGTTTGTTTTCCTACCTCGGTTCAGGGGGAACGTCCCTTCTTTTATGCCTATGACTATTTCTTTAGTCAAATGAACATTAAATTTCCCTTTACTCCTTTGGAGACCAACTTCTTGTGGTCGTGCAATGTATCTCCATCCCAGCTTCACCCAAATTCATGGGGCTTCATTAAAATCTTTCAATTACTGTGTCAAGAGTTGGATGTTACACCGTCTCAAACCCTCTTTCTTTACCTCTTTGTTTTGACTAAACCTGGGGTGGTTAAGAAGAAGGCTTCTTGGGTATCTTTTCGAGCTACCCAGGGGAAGAAAGTTTTTTTCATGTATGATGAATCTTTTAGGGATTTCAAGAATTATTTTTTCAAGGTTCGAGCTATTGAAGGAGCTCGACCCTTCTTTTTGGATGAAAATGGCGAGCCCGCCTTTCCTTTAGATTGGCAGAAGAATGTAGTTGTTTCAAGATATACTTGGGAGATGTTGGATGAGGTTGAGCAGGCTTTTATAAGTGTGTTGGAGGAGATTTGGGGGCAACCCCCCCATCTCGATACAAAGAGATTTTTAGGGGACCCCTCCTTTTTTCGAGCTGAGCTGGGTATGGGTAGTAGTCGACTTCTTTTTTTCTTTTACTTGCTTTTGTTTCTTTTTCTTCCAGTTTTGTAACTTGGTTTTTGCTGTGTTTTTTGAGAGATGGTTAAAAACAATGATTCCATGAAGGCCTTTAAGAAGGCGAGAAAAGCTACAGCTGCCCAGAACGTCTCGGCCAAGGCTGCTGAGGAAGGGTCCTCTCAGATTCCTCCAAAGAAGCCAACCTTGGGCACTTTCGGGCCGAGGAGGGTGATCCTTACTCCTCAAGTTCATTTGGTTGATCCTCCCAAAGCTTCTGCTGCTACCTCTTCTCCTAATGCCGGCCCTCTTCCAAAAAGGCAGAGGACTGTTGAACCTTTTGACCTTGATGCCCCTGATTTTGATGCTACGGGGTTTGTTGATAATCAAATCGCCCCTTATGGCCAACTTCCTATGAATGACGTGTCCATTTTTCACCACTTAGATTTCATCACCCGGAGTAGTGTTAAGATGGCACACATGGGTGCAGCTTTGTTCTGAACTGCTCAGGACATCCGGTACACGAAATCATGAGTTCACACTTCTCTCACAACTCCGCACAGCTGACTAGCAAGTGCACTGGGTCGTCCAAGTAATACCTTACGTGAGTAAGGGTCGATCCCACGGAGATTGTCGGCTTGGAGCAAGCTATGGTCATCTTGTAAATCTCAGTCAGGCGGATTCAAATGGTTATGAGGTTTTGATAATTAAAAGAGAAATAAAACATAAAATAGGATAGAGATACTTATGCAATTCAATGGTGAGAATTTCAGATAAGCGTATGGAGATGCTTTGTTCCCTCTGAGACTCTGCTTTCCTATTGTCCTTATCCAATCATGCATACTCCCTTCCATGGCAAGCTGTATGTTGGTGGATCACCGTTGTCAATGGCTACCATCCATCCGCTCAGTGAAAACATGTCCTCTACCGTTTCCCGCATGGCTAATCAGCTGTCGGAATAAGATCCATTAATCCTTTGGCACACTGTCACTGTGCCTAACAGTTACGAGTTTGAAGCTCATCACAGTCATCCCATCCCAGATCCTACTCGGAATACCACAGACAAAGTTTAGACTTTTCAGATCTCAAGAATGTTGCCAGTTGATTCTAGCTTATACGACGAAGACTCTGATCTCATAGAATAGAAGGCTTTGTTGTCAGGAGAGGCAACCATTCATCGTGAACCAGGAGGCCAAGAGATACACACTCAAGCTCTCGCAGATAAAACGGAGGTGGTTGTCAGGCACGCGTTCATAAGGGAGGATGATGATGAGTGTCACGGATCATCACATCCATCAGGTTGAAGTACGAGTGAATATCTTAGAACAAGAATAAGCATGAATTGAATAGAAAAATGATAGTACTTTGAATTTAATTCATGAGGAACAACAGAGCTCCACACCTTAATCTATGAGGTGTAGAAACTCCGCCATTGAAAATACATAAGTGATGAAGGTCCAGGCATGGCCGAATGGCCAGCCCCCAAACCATGATCAAGAGATCAAAAGTGATCCAAAGATAGTCTCAAAATGATCTAAAGATATGAATACAATAGTAAAAAGTGCTATTTATACTAAACTAGTAAACTAGGTTAATAGAAAATGAGTAACTAAGTGTAGATAGTGCAGAAATCCACTTCCGGAGCCCACTTGGTGTGTGTTTGGGCTGAGCATTGAAGCTTTCACGTGCATAGGCTCTTCTTGGAGTTTAAATGCCAGTTTGGGCGTTTAACTCCAGCTTTAGTGCCAGTTCTGGCATTTTACGCTAGAAAAAGGTCTCTGGTGGGTGTTTGGACGATAATTTGGGCCATCAAATCTCGGAAAAAGTATAAATGATTAAACATTGCTGGAAAGCCCAAGATGTCTACATTCCAACACAATTGAGAGCACGCCAATTGGGCTTCGGTAGCTCCAGAAAATCCACTTTGAGTGCAGGGAGGTCAGAATCCAACAGCATCTTCAATCATTTCTCAGCCTCTGAATCAGATTTTTGCTCAGGTCCCTCAATTTCAGCCAGAAAATATCTCAAATCATAGAAAAACACAAAAACTCATAGTAAAGTCCAAAAATGTGATTTTTGCATAAAAACGAATAAAAATATACAAAAAAGTAACTAAAACATATTAAAAACTATGTAAAAACATTGCCAAAAAGCGTATAAATTATCCGCTCATCACAACACCAAACTTAAATTGTTGCTTGTCCCCAAGCAACTGAAAACAAAATAGGATAAAAAAAGATAATATACAATAAATCTCAAAATATCAATGAAACTTAGTTCCAATTAGATGAGCGGGGCTAGTAGCTTTTTGCCTCTGAACAATTTTGGCATCTCACTTTATCCTTTGAAGTTCGGAATGATTGGCATCCATTAGGAACTCAGAATTTATATAGTGATATTGATTCTCCTAGTTCATTATATTGATTCTTAAACACAACTAATTTATGAGTCATGGCCGTGACCCTAAGCATCTTGTTTTCTAGTATTACCACCGGATACATAAATGCCACAGACACATAACTGGATGAACCCTTTCAGATTGTGACTCAGCTTTGCTAGAGTCCTCAGTTAGAGGTATCCAGAGTTCTTAAGCACACTCTTTTGCTTTGGATCACGACTTTAACCACTCAGTCTCAAGCTTTTCACTTGGACCTTCATGACACAAGCACATGGTTAGAGATAGCTTGATTTAGCCGCTTAGGCCAGGATTTTATTCCTTTGGGCCCTCCTATCCATTAATGCTCAAAGCCTTGGATCCTTTTTACCCTTGCCTTTTAGTTTAAAGGGTTATTGGCTTTTTTTGCTTGCTTTTTCTTTTTCTTTATTTTTTTCGCCTAATTTTTTTTCACAAGCTTGTGTTTTTCAATGCTTTTTCTTGCTTCAAGAATCAATTTATGATTTTTCACATTATCAATAATATTTTTCTTTGTTCATCATTCTTTCAAGAGCCAACAATTTTAACATTCTTAAACTTCACTATAAAAAATATGCGTTGTTCAAGCATTCATTCAGAAAACAAAAAGTATCATCACCACATCAAAATAATTAAACTAATTTCAAGATAGAATTCGAAATTCATGTACTTCTTGTTCTTTTGCAAATGGAAACAATTTTCATTTAAGAATGGTGAAGGATTCATGGAATTATTCATAGCTTTAAAACACAAACACTAGACACTAATGATCATGCAATAAAGACATAAACATAGACAAACATAAAGCATAAAAATCAAAAATAGAAAAGCAAATAGACAAAGAGATTAAGAAATAGGTCCACCTTAGTGATGGTGGTGTCCCTTCCTTTTGAAGAACCAATGGTGTTCTTGAGCTCCTCAATGTCTCTTTCTTGCCTTTGTTGCTCTTCCCTCATGGCTCTTTGATCCTCTCTTATTTCATGGAGGATAATGGAGTGCTTTTGGTGCTCCATCCTTAGTACTTTTGGTGCTCCTATCCTTAGTTGCTCCCAATAGTTGTGTGGAGAAAAATGTATCCCTTCAGGCATCTCATGAATTTTTTTATGAGAGATTTCCTCATGCTCTTGTTGAGGTCCATGAGTGAGCTCTCTTGTTTGCTCCATTCTCTTTCTAGTTATGGGCTTTTGAGATGAATCTCTCCATCTCTCATGACTCGAAGTTAGAAGCAACTGCCTTCCCTTTCCTCTTTCTTGAGGTTTCTCCGGCCTTAGGTGCCATTAGTGGTTATGGAAAATTAAAAAGCAAGGCTTTTTTCCACACCAAACTTAAGAGGTTTGCTCGTCCTCGAGCAAAAGAAGAAAGAAGATAGTAGAAGAAGAAGAAGAAAAGTGGGAGATGGAGGCTTGAGAGGGTTCGGCCAAGGGGATTTTGAGTGTATGTGATGTGTGAAAATGAAGGAGTAAGGAGGGGTTTTATGATGGGTTTTTGGGAATTAGGGAATGGATGTGAGTGGTGAAGAGAATTTGGGGAAGATGGTAAGATTCGATAGGTGAATAGTGGTTTTGAAGAGTGTTATGGAAAGGTGTGAAGGGGAGAGAGAGTGAGTTGAGGTAGGTGGGGATCCTGTGGGGTCTACAGATCCTGAGGTGTCAAGGATTTTGCATCCCTCCACCTTGCTGGCGTTAAACGCCCCTCTGTGTGCTTTTCTAGCGTTTAAACGCCAGGTTGCTACCCTTTTCTGGCGTTTAAATGCTGGTCAGCTGCCCTTTTCTGGCATTTAAACGCCCAGAAAGGTGTCAGATTGGGCATTTAAATTCCCATTTTTATACCTTTACTGGCGTTTAAACGCCAGTTTGCCTGCCAGTTCTGGTGTTTAACGCCCAGAATGGTGCCAGGCTGGGTGTTAAATGCCCATTTTGGTATCCTTACTGGCGTTTAAATGCTAATAAGCTCCTCCTCCAGGGTGTACTCTTTTTTATGCTGCTTTTGATTTTGCTTTAATTTTTGCAGTTATTTTTGTGACTCCACATGATCATGATCCTAAAGAAAATATAAAATAATATAGATAAATAAAATAAAATTGGGTTGCCTCCCAATAAGCACTTCTTTAATGTCAATAGCTTGACAGTGAGCTCTTTTAGAGCTTCACAGATGTTCAGAGCATGATCGTGGCCTCCCAACACCAAACTTAGAGTTTGAGTGAGGGGGCCCTGTTTGACTCTGTACTGAGAGAAGCTTTTCATGCTTCTTCTCCATGTTTACAGAAGAAGATCCTTGAGCCTTAAACACAAGGTAGTCCTCATTCAATTGAAGGACTAACTCTCCTCTGTCCACATCAATCACAACCCTTGCTTTGGCTAAGAAGGTTCATCCAAGGATGATGGATTCATCCTCATTCTTCCCAGTTTCTAGGATTATAAAGTCAGCAGGGATGTAAAGGCCTTCAACCTTCACTAGGACATCCTCTACAAGTCCATAAGCCTTTTTATTGATTTATCTACCATCTCTAGTGAGATTTTTGCAGCTTGTACCTCAAAGATTCCTAGTTTCTCCATTACAGAGAGTGGCATGAGGTTGATACCTGACCCCAAGTCACACAACGCCTTTTCAAAGGTCATGGTGCCTATGGTGCAAGGTATTAAGAACTTTCCGGGATCCGGTTTCTTTTGAGGCAATGTCTGCTGAATCCATGTATTCAGTTTATTGATGAGCAATGGAGGTTCATCCTCCCAAGTCTCATTACCAAATAACTTGGCGTTCAGCTTCATGATTGCTCCTAGATATTGAGCAATTTGCTCTTCAGTAGTAACTTCATCTTCTTCAGAAGAAGAATATTCTTCAGAGCTTATAAATGGTAATAAAAAGTTCAGTGGAATCTCTATGGTCTCTGTATGAGCCTCAGATTCCTTTGGTTCCCCATTAGGGAACTTCTTATTGGTCAGTAGACGTCCATTGAGGTCTTCCTCAATGGAAATCATGTTCTCCTCCTCTCTATAGGTTTGGCCATTTTGGTTGTATTAATGGCCTGGCACTCTCTTTTTGGATTCTCTTCTGTATTGCTTGGGAGAGTACTAGGAGGAGTTTCAGTGATTCTTTTACTTAGCTGACTCATTTGTGCCTCCAAATTTCTTATGGATGACTGTGCCTCAATCATGAAACTGAGGGTGGTCTTAGATAGATCAGAGACTATGTTTGCTAAGTTAGAGAGACTCTGCTCAGAATTCTCTGTCTGTTGCTGAGAAGATAATGGGAAAGGCTTGCTATTGCCAAACCTGTTTCTCCCACCATTATTGTTATTGAAGCCTTGTTGAGGCTTCTATTAATCCTTCCATGAGAAATTTGGGTGATTCCTCCATGAAGGATTATAGTTGTTTCCATAGGAATCTCCCATGTAATTCACCTCTTCCATTGCAGAATTCTCAGGGTCATAAGCTTCTCCTTCGGAGGAGGCGTCTTTAGCTTGCAATCTAGTCATACTCTAAAAAATTATATTGACTTGTTGAGTCAATATTTTGTTCTGAGCCAATATGGCATTCAGAGTATCAATCTCAAGAACTCCTTTCTTCTGAGTCACCCCATTATTCATAGGATTTCTCTCAGAAGTGTACATGAACTGGTTATTTGCAACCATTTTAATGAGTTCCTGGGCTTCTGCAGGCATTTTCAGATGAAGAAATCCACCAGCAAAGTGGTCCAATGACATCTTGGATAACTCAGACAGACCATCATAGAATATACATAAGACGCTCCATTTTGGAAACATGTCAGAAGGACACTTTTGGTTAATTGCTTGTATCTTTCCCAAGTTTCATAGAGGGATTCACCTTCCTTCTGTCTGAAGGTTTGGACATCCACTCTGAGCTTACTCATCTTTTGAGGTGGAAAGAATTTGGTTAAGAAAGCATTGACCAACTTGTCCCAAGAGTTCATGCTTTCTCTAGGTTGTGAGTCCAACCATGTCCTAGCTCTGTCTCTCACAGCAAAGGTGAAAAACATAAGTCTGTAGACCTCGGGATCAACCCCATTGGTCTTAACAGTATCACAGATCTGTAAGAATTAAGATAAGAACTGATGAGGATCTTCTGATGGAAGTCCATGAAACTTGCAGTTCTGCTGTATTAGAGAAACTAATTGAGGCTTAAGCTCAAAGTTGTTTGCTCCAATGGCAGGAATTGAGATGCTTCTTCCATAAAAGTTGGAAGTTGGTGCAGCATAGTCACCAAGCATCTTCCTTGCATTGTTGTTATTATTTTTGGCTGCCATGTCTTCTTCTTTTTCGAAAATTTCTGTCAGGTCCTCTCCAGAGAGTTGTGCTTTAGCTTCTCTTAGCTTCCTCTTCAGAGTCCTTTCAAGTTCAGGATCGGCTTTAACAAGAATATCCTTATCCTTGTTCCTGCTAATGTTAAAAAGAAGAGAACAGAAAAGAAGAGGAATCCTCTATGTCACAGTATAGAGATTCCTTTATGTGAGTTGAAGAATACAAGAATAGGAGTGGAGAGGGAAGAAGAAGAATTCAAACACAAAAAAAGAAGAGAGGGTTCGAATTATGAGTAGAAGAGAAGTGTTAGTAGATAAATAAAATAAATAGAAAGAGATGAGAGAGAGAGTTTTCAAAAATTAAAAAGATTTTTGAAAAAGAGGTTAGTGATTTTCGAAAATTGGGAGTGGAAAAGTGGTTAGGTGGTTTTGAAAAAGATGAGAAATAGTAATTAGTTGAAAAAGATTTGAAAATAATTTTGAAAAGATGAGAAGTTAGAAAAAAAATGTTGAAATCAAATTAAAAGAGATATGATTGAAAAAGATTTGATTTGAAAAGATTTGATTTTTTTTAAAAAAGATATGATTGAAAATATATGAATAAAAAAAGATTTGATTTTAAAAAGATTTGATTTTTGAAAAAGATTTGAAAAGATAAAAAAATTTTAAATTGAAATTTTGACTTGACAAATAAGAAACAACTAAATTTTAAAAAATTTTTGACTAAGTTAACCCAAAATTTCGAAATTTATGAGTAAGATAAGGAAAAGATATTTTTTATTTTTGAATTTTAATGAAGAAAGAGAAAAACAACAAAATGACTTAATACATGAAAATTTAAGGTCAAAACAAAGAAAGCATGCAAGAACACTTTGAATGTCAAGATGAACACCAAGAACACTTTGAAGATCATGATGAACATCAAGAACTTATTTTTTTGAAAATTTTTAAGAAAAGAAACACATGCAAGACACCAAACGTAGAAATTTTTAAACTTTTGACTCTAAAAAATTCGAAAATGCATATGAAAAAAAAAGAAAAGTCACAAAACAAGAAAATCACAATATCAAACAAAGACAATCATCAAGAACAATGATGCCAGGGCATCTTGGCTAGTTTTACTAGCCATTTTTTGTATGCTTTAGGTTGGTTTCATGCATTTTCTTAGGAAATAAGCAAGTATTTGGTTGAAAATACAATCATACCATGATTCAAGCAAACATTGTGAATTTTGAATGATTTCAAGAGAATTATGCATGAATTGAATGATAAATTGGATGATACATGATCCCATGATTAAGAGCAAGACTTTGATGCACTTTGTTTGATTGATTTCAGTTAACAAAAAGCATAGAAGAGCCACGTTGCTACGTTAGTGCCACTAACGTAGCCATTAACGTGGAAGAAAAGAGAAGCCCCAATGTTAGTTATATTAACGTGGGAACTAACGTGGAAGGAAAGGGAAACGCCAACGTTAGTGAAAAAAGTGAGTTCCACTAACGTTTGTGAAGCAAAAAGACCCACGTTAATGGCCACGTTAACTACATTAACGTGGTAGTTAACGTGGAAGGAAAGGAAGACGCCAACGTTAGTGGAAAAGGTGATCTCCACTAACGTTTGCGAAGCAAAAAGACCCACGTTAATGGCCACATTAACTACATTAACGTGGTAGTTAACGTGGGCAAAAGTCTCACCTGACAGCCTGACCATGCCTTCTTCAAACAAAAATAACTTGAGCCACAAAGCTTCAAACGAAGTGATTCTAAAAACATTGAAAAGTAGGATTCCAGAGCTTTCCAAGCATATATGGCACTATATGGTGGACACTAAATTTGAGGGAGAAAACCTGCCCCGAAAGTGCAAAGATGAACATGGTATCAACCTATAGTAAGGCCAACTGACCTCTTCACCTTCCAAGAAGTGTAAATCGAGCTGTAGAGCTCGAACTGATGCGCTTCCAACGCCGTTAGAAAGTAGACATCTAGGGCTTTCTAACAATATATAATAGTATGGTGTGGACATTAAGTTTGAGCTCCAGAACTTGGTAATATTAAGCCCCTGATCGCTAGCGTTATTGTGACTCACTTTTTCCAGTAACGCTAGCGACTATGACAGCGTCGATGTCCACTTCAAAGGAGTATAAATTGAGTTATAGAGGTCCAATTGAGGTGATTCTAGTTGCGTTAGAAAGCTGACATTCAGAGCTTTCCAAAGATATATAATACTTTATAGTGGGCATGAAATTAGAGTACAAACAAGAGGTATCTTTTAAGCCCCAAAAACACCAACTGGGTAGCAAGCGTAATGTTAGCCACACTAACTTCAGCACTAACGCCACACTTGTAGTGTTAGTGTGGCTAACGGTAGCACTAACATTAGCACTTGAACCTCAACTTGATTCACTTCTCTTTCATGGACCACCCAAGCTCAAGCAAGCAAGCCCATAATTGTCAACCAATCAAGGCCACAAGAAGCATCTAGAATAGGAATTTTAATTTAATTGTAATTTGGTTTTAATTTTGTAATTTAGGAGAGCCTATATAAAGGCCTTAGTCTTTACATTCAAGATATTGAGAAACAGAGGATTGAAGGAAGGGGAAGAGAGTGAAGACCAATTCAAACTTCTGTGAATTGCCACACTCCAAGGGGAGTGGGTCTTCGGACCCCTCCCCTCCATCACACTTCTTCCTTTTCTCTTCTTTTCTTCCTTAGGAGTAGTTTCATTATAGTTGTAATTTTCATTTATGAAATTTGAATTTCATTTTCAGTTTTAACTTTCATCTTTATTTTTCTGCACTTTCTTTCTTTTCTATTTTGGGTAGAGCAATGATCAACTAACTCTTTTTATTGGGTTAGAGAGTTCTATTGTGATTTAATGGATCAATTGTAGTTTTTATTCTTCTTCTTCTTTCTTTTCTCTTGATTTTACTAGAGAGCTTTCGATCTTCATCCAATTGGGTAATTCTCTCGGAAGAGAAATTGCTCATACTTGGGTTTCCTCTGAACCTTGGAAGAGGAATGAGGAAATCATGCTAGAAATGCTCTCTCACATTGGATCCAAGGAATTGAGATCCAATCACTTAAGATTGCTAAGGAGATCAATGAATGCATTGATTGTGGAAGAGATGAGAATGAACTTGATCCGGAGGATTGCAATATCTCTTGATCCCAATGTTCATTTTATTTTTAGTTCTTACATTTACTTTTCTTGCCATTTTACTTTTCTGCACTTTATTTCTTTCTTTACTTTTATGCCATTTACATTTCCTTGTTACTTATCACTCCAATATGATTCGTCTAACTAGGATAATCAATTAACCATTGATTTCTTAATCCGTTAATCTCTGTGGGATTCGACCTCACTCTTTTGTGAGTTATTACTTGACGACAATTCGGTATACTTGCCAAAGGGAGATTTGTTGAGAGACAAGTTTCCCGTGCATCAAACAACTTGAAGATCAAGAAGAACATATGCATGAGTTTTCGAAAAATGCTAGAAAAATAAAAAAACATGTAATTGACACCAAACTTAAAATTTGACTCTAGACTTAAACAAGAAACACAAAATTTTTTTTGGTTTTTATCATTTTATTATATTTTTTTCTCTCTTTTTTTTTGAAAAATTTTCGAAAATTAGAAAAAAAATTTTGAAAGATTTTTGAAAAATTTTTGAAAATAGAACAAGAAGAAAATTACCTAATCTAAGCAATAAGATGAACTGTTAGTTGTCCAAACTCAAACAATCCTCGGCAACGGCGCCAAAAACTTGGTACAAAAAATCATAAGTTCACACTTCTCTCACAACTCTGCACAGCTGACCAGCAAGTGCACTGGGTCATCCAAGTAATACCTTACGTGAGTAATGGTCGATCTCACGGAGATTGTCGGCTTGAAGCAAGCTATGGTCATCTTGTAAATCTCAGTCAGGCGGATTCAAATGGTTATGAGATTTTGATAATTAAAAGAGAAATAAAACATAAAATAGGATAGAAATACCTATGCAATTCATTGGTGGGAATTTCAGATAAGCGTATGGAGAAGCTTTGTTCCCTCTGAGCCTCTGATTTCCTATTGTCCTTATTCAATCATGCATACTCCCTTCCTTGCAAGCTGTATGTTGGTGGATCACCGTTATCAATGGCTACCATCCATCCTCTCAGTGAAAACATGTCCTCTACGGTTTCCTGCATGGCTAATCAGTTGTCGGTTCTCGATCTTGTCGGAATAAGATCCATTGGTCCTTTTGCACACTGTCACTGCGCACAACAGTCACGAGTTTGAAGCTCGTCACAGTCATCCCATCCCAGATCCTACTCGGAATACCACAGACAAGGTTTAGACTTTCTGGATCTCAAGAATGTTGCCAATTGATTCTAGCTTATACCATGAAGACACTGATCTCAAGGAATGGAAGGCTCTGTTGTCAGGAGAGGCAACTATGCATCGTGAACCAGGAGGCCAAGAGATACACACTCAAGCTCTCGCAGATAGAATGGAGGTGGTTGTCAGGCACGCATTCATAAGGGAGGATGATGATGAGTGTCACGGATCATCACATCCATCAAGTTGAAGTACGAATGAATATCTTAGAACAAGAATAAGCATGAATTGAATAAAAAAAAGACAGTACTTTGCATTAATTCATGAGGAACAGCAGAGCTCCACACCTTAATCTATGAGGTGTAGAAACTCCACCGTTGAAAATACATAAGTGATGAAGGTCCATGTATGGCCGAATGGCCAGCCTCCAAAATGTGATCAAGAGATCAAAAGTGATCCAAAGATAGTCTCAAAATGATCTAAGGATATGAATATAATAGTAAAAAGTGCTATTTATACTAAACTAGTAAACTAAGTTTACAGAAAATGAGTAACTAAATGTAGATAGTGCAGAAATCCACTTCTGGGGCCCACTTGGTGTGTGTTTGGGCTGAGTATTGAAGCTTTCACATGCATAGGCTCTTCTTGGAGTTTAAATGCCAGTTTTGGTGCCAGTTTGGGCATTTAACTCCAGCTTTGGTGCCAGTTCTGGCGTTTTACGCCAGAAAAAGGGACTCTGGTGGGCGTTTGGACGCCAGTTTGGACCATCAAATCTCAGGAAAGTATGGACTATTATACATTGATGGAAAGACCAAGAAGTCTACTTTCCAGTGCAAGCGCACCAATTGGGCTTCTGTAGCTCCAGAAAATCCACTTCGAGTGCAGGGAGGTCAGAATCCAACAGCATCTTCAGTCCTTTCTCAGCCTCTGAATCAGATTTTTGCTCAGGTCCCTCAATTTCATCCAGAAAATACCTGAAATCACACAAAAATACACAAACTCATAGTAAAGTCCAGAAATGTGATTTTTGCATAAAAACTAATGAAAATATACTAAAAAGTAACTAAAACATATTAAAAACTATGTAAAAATAATGCCAAAAAGCGTATAAATTATCCGCTCATCAACATCTCAGTTCATGCAACAAAGGCCTTTATAGAGGAGGCTAAGTTATAATTTGACAGGATCAAGGGTTTGAATGAGGAGCTTGAGAAAAGGGTGGCAAAGCTGGAAAAGGAGTTAGAAGGTGAGAAAATTTGGGCTACTGCTGCGGTGGCTTCTGCAAATCTGGTTGAGGAGATGGCACAGAAGCAAAAGAAGGGTTATATCCGGACTTATGTGAGAAAGTGGAGATTAGAAAGAGGCTGGAATCTGCTTGTGCTGATTATGCCGAGCTCCAAGGCCATCTCGTAGGCAGTGTGACCGCTGCCTATGAAAATTTGAAGGCTCAGGTTCAAGTTCTCGTGCCCGAGCTCGACCTGACTCTCTTCAGCTTCGACAATGTTGTAGAAGATAGAAAGATTGTCCCTGATGGCCCGGATGATGATGAAGATGTAGATCCGCCTCCTGTACCATTAGCCAAAGCTCTTGCTGCCCCGACTTCTTCTACTCCAGCTACCGAGGCTAGTCAGCTTGTGTCCGACCCCGATGTCCAGATCTTGAATCGGGATGATGGAACTGTAGATGCAATTCCTACGAGGATCATACTTCCCTCATCGACTCAGGATGCTGCTATCGAGAACCTGGACCCTTGATGAACTTTTCTTTGATGTATTTTGTACAGCCCGGTCTGTGGGCTTTTGAACTCTAATTTCTATAATTTGTGGTTTGTTTGGCTTGGATATTTTTGTTTGCTTTTCTTAGCAACTTTATTTAAAAAAAAGTAGCTTTTTATGCTCTTTGGGGTCGACTTTTAGGTGGCCTCTTGAGTCTTCTACAGTAGCTTTGTTTTTTGTGATATGCTTGCTTGCAGCTTTTGGAGCTTTCCAGGAATCTTAAGAGTGTTGGAGCTATTTGACTGGTCTGACTTCTTTATGTCGGTCCGTCTTTAAGTTATTTCTAGCAACCCATTTTTGTTAAGACCTCGTTAGGTCTTTTCCTATGGATCACTTTGATAACTTCTTGCATTATTCTGTTTTCATCGCTTTTCATCTTGCCGGTTTAGTAGAAATTGGGTAGTGCGTTTCGCTTGGCCGACTTTGGATGAATTTGGTTTTCATTTTGTCGTCCATGTTAGGCAGTGACTTTGGTTTTCACTTTGCCGATCTGTACCTTTATAATCGGGCGATGAATTTTTTCGTTATCAGATTAATGCGTCTTGACAAAGAGAATTTGTAGAAAATCTGAAAAAACTTTATTTGAAAAAGAAAATATGCAAATACATACATGTGGGTGCTTACTGGTGCACGAAATTGTAAATCACACTTTTCACAACTCGTACCACTATCCAGCAAGTGCACTGGGTCGTCCAAGTAATACCTTACATGAGTAAGGGTCGAATCCCACGGAGATTGTTGGCTTGAAGCAAGCTATGGTTATCTTGTAACTCTTAGTCAGAATAATAATAATTCTCAGTTTTGATTGGTAGTAAATAAAAAGCATGGATCAAATAATACTTGTTATGCAGTAATGGAGAATATGTTGGAGTTTTGGAGATGCTTTGTCTTTTGAATCTCTGCTTTCCCCCTATCTTCTTCTTCACGCATGCAAGGTTCCTCCTATGGCAAGCTGTGTGTTAGTGGATCACCGTTGTCAATGGCTACCATCCGTCCTCTCAGTGAAATTGGTCCAGGTGCGCTGTCACTGCACGGCTAATCATCTGTCGGTTCTCACTCATGCTGGAATAGGATCCATTGATCCTTTTGCGTCTGTCACTACGCCCAATCTTTGTGAGTTTGAAGCTCATCACAGTCATCCAATCCCTGAATTCTACTGGGAATACCACAGACAAGGTTTAGACTTTCTGGATTCTCAAGAATGCTGCCAATGAATTCTAGCTTATACCACAAAGACTCTGATTAAGGAATCCAAGAGATACTCATTCAATCTAAGGTAGAACAGAGGTGGTTGTCAGGCACGTGTTCATAGATTGAGAATGGCGATGAGTGTCACAGATCATCATATTCATCATATTGAAGTGCGAATGAATATCTTAGATAGAAACAAGCGTGTTTGAATAGAAAATAGCAACAATTTCACTAATCCATCGAGACACAGCAGAGCTCCTCACCCCTAACAATGGAGTTTAAAGACTCATGCCGACAAAAAGTACAAATTTCAGATCTAAAAATGTCATGAGATCCAAAATAAATCTCTAAAAGTTGTTTAAATACTAAATTAGTAACCTAGGTTTACAGAAAATGAGTAAACTGAGATATATAGTGCAGAAATCCACTTTTGGGACCCACTTGATGTGTGCTGGGGCTGAGCTTTGAGCTTTACACGTGCATAGGCTGTTTCTGGAGTTAAATGCCAGGTTGAAACCTGTTTCTGGCGTTTAATGCCAGAATGGAACATGGAACTGGCATCAAACGCCAGTTTACGTCATTTATCTTCGTGCAAAGTATGAACTATTATATATTACCGAAAAGCCATGGATGTCTACTTTTCAACGCAATTAAGACCATGCCAAGTGAACTTCTGTAGCTCCAGAAAATCCATTCCGAGTGTAGGGAGGTCAGAATCCAACAACATCAGCAGTCCTTTTTCAACCTGAATCAGATTTTTGCTCAGATCATTCAATTTCAGCCAGAAAATACCTGAAATCACAGAAAAACACACGAACTAATAGTAAAGTCCAGAAATATGAATTTTTCCTAAAAACAAATAAAAATATACTAAAAACTAACTAAAACATACTAAAAACTACATGAAATTACCCCCAAAAAGCGTATAAAATATCTGCTCATCACAACACCAAACTTAAACTGTTGCTTATCCCCAAGCAACTAGATAAATAAAATAGGATAAAGTAAAATAAAGAAGCAATAATGTTTCAGAGTTTTAAGTGAAGCTCAGATTCTAATTAGATGAGCGGGGGCTAGTAGCTTTTTGCTTCCAAACAGTTTTGGCATCTCACTTTATCCTTTGAAATTCAGAATGATTGGCATCCATAGGAACTCAGAATTCCGATAATGTTATTGGTTCTCCTATTTCAGTATGTTGAGTCTTGAACACAGTTACTTATGAGTCTTGGCTGTGACCCTAAGCATTTTGTTTTCCAGTATTACCACCAGATACATAAATGCCACAGACACCTAACTGGGTGAACCTTTTCAGATTGTGACTCAGCTTTGCTAAAGTCCCCACTTAGAGGTGTCCGAGTTCTTAGGCACACTCTTTTGCTTTGGATCACGACTTTAACCACTCAGTCTCAAGCTTTTCACCTGGACCTTCATGACACAGCACATGGTTAGGGACACCCTGATTAGCCGCTTAGGCCAGGATTTTATTCCTTTTAGGCCCTCCTTTCCATTGATGCTTAAGGCCTTGGATCCTTTTTGCCCTTGCCTTTTCGTTTAAAGGGCTATTGGCTTTTTTTGCTTCTTTTTTTTCACTGCTTTTTCTTGCTTCAAGAATCAATTTCATGATTTTTTAGATCATCAATAACATTTCTCTTGTTCATCATTCCTTCAAGAGCCAACATATTTAACATTCATAAACTTCACCATCAAAATTATGCACTGTTCAGGCATTCATTTAGAAGACAAAAATTATTGCCACCACATATAAATAATTTGAAATTTTCCTATTAAAAACTCGAAAAAACATTGCCTCCTTATTCTAAAAATCTGCTATTTCATGTTTGATGATGATGAGAAAAAAAATTATAGCTTAATTAGAGATAAAATCAAAATAAAGATACTAATTACTACTACTTATATATAACTTCTAAGGTAAATTCCTAATAAGAACAATTATCACAGAGTTAAGGCTAAGATTAGGACTCAACAACCTTTATTTTGGGAAGTGGATGCTCCTTTATTCTGTGGGGTGCTTGGCCCTTCAAGAGATAGCTTCTGACGCTTCAGTTCCTTCAGTTCACGCCCTTGCTCTTCTTGTTACCCAAGCAGTTTGCAAAGCATGCTGTTTTCATTTTTCTGTTCTTCCTTCAGTTGTTCCATAGCTTCTTGCAACTTGGTAACAGATGCTTCAAGACGCTCCCAGTATTCAATTTGAGGAATTTTCGGGAGGAACTCATGTGCTTTCCTCTTGATGGGGTCATCCTGCACTTGTTGTCCTTCTATTGATTTTTTGGTGATTGGTTGCTCAACTGAGATATACTCATTTACTCCCATCTTTACCTCAGCATCTTTACATAGCATAGAGATGAAGCTTGGATAAGCCAATTTGGCATCTTTGGAGTTCTTGTTTGCAATTGTGTAAAGTTCACAAGAAATCAGCTGATGAACTTCTACTTCTTTTCCCAACATAATGCAATGGATCATTACTGCTCTTTTGATGGTGACTTCAGAGCGGTTGCTAGTGGGCAGTATAGAACGCCCAATAAAGTCCAGCCAGCCTCTAGTGACTGGTTTGAGATCTCCTCTCTTGAGTTGGTTTAGGACACCCTTTGTGTTGGTTGTCCACTTGGTTCCAAGGAGGCATATATCCTCTAGAATTTCATCCAAACTCTTATTTGTTCTCATCATTCTCCTATTAAAGGAGTCTGGGTCATCTTGCAGTTGAGGCAGCTTGAAGATCTCTCTTATTTTGTCAAGGTGGAGGTGAACAATCTTCCCTCTGACCAGAGTTCGATAATCATAGAAGGCGGTTCCAGTTATTCTCTGCCTATCTGTTTGCCACAGATTAGAGTAAAATTCTTGAACCATATTTCTTCCCACCTTTGTTCAGGATTATCTAGGATTTCCCAGCTCCTGTTTCAAATTCGCTCTTGGATCTCCAGATATTCGTCTTCTTTTAGATCGAATTTAACTTTCGGGATCACTGACCTTAGACCCATTATTTTGTAGTAATGGTCTGAATGTTCTTTGGTTAAGAACTTCCCTTGATTCCAAAGTGGTTTTGGAATATTCTCTTTCTTGCCTCTTGGAGTGGTTTGTTTTCCCTTAGGAGCCATGATCTTAGTGGGTATTGGTTTAGTGATCACGGATAAACACACCAACCTTAGAGGTTTGCTTGTCCTCAATCAAAAGAAAGGAAAGGAGAGGGATAGAGGGAGAGCCAAGTTCGAATTGTGGAGGAGAAAAGGAAGGCCGAACGCGGATTTAAGGGGAAAGGGGGTGGGTTTTCAAAATTTTTTGAAGAGGATAGGATAGAAGATATGATTTGTAAAAGATAAGTATGATAGGAAAAAGATGTAATTTCAAATTGAAAAGATATGAAAGATATTTAAAAAAGATAAATCTGTATTTTGAAAAGAAGATATGATGAGTGTAAAAAGATTTGAGAAGAATTTAAAAAGATTTGAAAAGAATTCAAAAAGATAAATGAGTTTTGAAAAAGGTTTGAAAAGATATTGAAGAAAAATTAAGAAATATATTTAGGATTAAAAATTTTTCAAAATTGAAGTTGAAAGATGAGAGTTTGTAACATGTTTATGCAAGAAATCATGAATTGAAACATGAAAAATGGAAAAAATTTGAAGTGAAAACGAAGTTACCTTCTCCCCACAATCCTGGCGTTAAACGCCCAACTGCTGCATATTTTGGGCATTTAACGCCCATTTGTAGCTTCTCCTGCGTGTTTAACGCCCAGTTGTAGCTTCTGGCTGGCGTTAAACGCCAGAAAATCCTTTATCACTGGGCGTTTTTTTAACTCCCAGGATGCGGCAAATCTGGCGTTAAACACCCAGAATGGTATCCATTCTAGCGTTTAACGCCCAAATGGCTATCCCTACTGGCGTTAAACGCCCAGTAGATGCTTCTTTTGGGCGTTTAACGCCCAAAACAGCTTTTATTGGCGTTTTCGCACCAGTAAGCTTCTTTTTGCTGTTTTTTCCTCTGAATCCTTCTATAACTCTGTGAACTCATGCAATTGATACTTTACCTTGAAGATAATTAATATGAACTTGTAAATTCATCATTTAATTAACAAATAAGCTTTGTTAATGGATGGGTTGCCTCCCAGCAAGCACTTTTTTATTGTCTTTAGCAGGACTATTACTGAGCTTTAATCAAGTCTCAGTTTTGAGCATTCTTGCTTAAAATTGCTTTCAAGATAATGTTTGACTCTCTGTCTATTAACAATGAATTTTTTGTTAGAGTCATTATCCTAAAGCTCTACATATCCATATGGTGACACACCTGTAATCACATATGGTCCTCTCCACTGGTATTTCAACTTTCCAGGAAATAATCTGAGCCTAAAGTTAACCAGCAGAACTTTCTGCCCTAGCTCAAAGACTCTGGATGACAGCTTCTTATCATGCCATCTTTTTACTTTCTCTTTGTAAATTTTTGCATTTTCGAAAGCATTGAGTCTGAATTCCTCTAGCTCATTTAACTGGAGCAATCATTTTTCTCTAACTAACTTGGCATCAAGGTTTAGGAATCTGGTTGCCCAGTAGGCCTTGTGTTCCAGTTCCACTAGCAAGTGACAGGCTTTTCCATATATAAGCTGGTATGGAGAGGTCCCTATAGGAGTCTTGAATGTTGTTCTATATGCCTACAGAGCATCATCCAAGCTTCTTGCCCAATCCCTTCTACGGTTAATCACAGTTCGTTCCAAGATTCTTTTAAGTTCTCTATTGAGACTTCATCTTGCCCATTTGTCTGTGGATGATATGGAGTTGCCACCCTATGACGGTGGAAAAGGCCCCATGAAGTCAATACCCCATACATCAAACAACTCAATCTCCAAGATCCCTTGTTGAGGCATGGCATAACCGTGAGGCAGATTGCCAGATCTTTGGCAACTGTCATAATTACATACAAACTCTCGGGAGTCTTTATAGAGAGTAGGCCAGTAGAAGCCACATTGGAGGACTCTTGTGGCTGTTCGCTCACTTCTAAAATGTCCTCCATACTGTGATCCATGGCAATGCCAGATGATCTTCTGTACTTCTTCTTTAGGTGCACATCTACGGATTACTCCATCTGCACATCTCTTGAAGAGATATGGTTCATCCCACAGATAGTACTTTGCATCCGAGATCAATTTCTTTGATTGCTGCCTACTATACTCTTTGGGTATGAATCTCACAGCCTTGTAGTTTGCAATGTCTTCAAACCATGGTACTTCCTGGATGGCAAAGAGTTGCTCATCCGGAAAGTTTTCAGAGATCTCAGTAAGAAGGACGGACGCCCCTTCTACTGGTTCTATTCGAGACAGGTGATCTGCTACTTGGTTCTCTGTCCCTTTTCTGTCTCTTATTTCTATATCAAACTCTTGCAGAAGCAACACCCATCTTATGAGCCTGGGTTTTGAATCCTGCTTTGTCAGTAGATATTTAAGAGCAGCATGGTCAGTGTACACAATTGCTTTTGATCCTACTAAATAAGATCTGAACTTGTCAATGGTGTAAACCACTGCAAGTAACTCTTTTTCTGTGGTTGTGTAGTTTTTCTGTGCATCATTAAAAACACGACTGGCATAATAAATGACATGCAGAAGCTTATCATGCCTTTGTCCCAATACTGCACCAATGGCATGGTCACTGGCATCACACATTAGTTCAAATGGTAATGTCCATTCTGGTGCAGAGATAACTGGTGCTATGTCCAGCTTAGCTTTCAGAGTCTCAAACGCCTGCAGACACTCATTATAAAAATGATGAGCGGATAATTTATACGCTTTTTAGCATTGTTTTTAGTATGATTTTAGAATGTTTTAGTTAGTTTTTATTATATTTTTATTAGTTTTTAGTTAAAATTCACTTTTCTGGACTTTACTATGAGTTTGTGTGTTTTTCTATGATTTCATGTCTTTTCTGGCTGAAATTGAGGGACCTGAGCAAAAATCTAATTCAGAGGCTGAAAAGGAATGCAGATGCTGTTGGATTCTGACCTCCCTGCACTCGAAGTGGATTTTCTGGAGCTACAGAAGCCCAATTGGCGCGCTCTCAACTGCGTTGGCAAGTAGACATCCTGGGCTTTCCAGCAATGTATAATAGTCCATACTTTGCCCGAGATTTGATGGTTCAAACTGGCGTTCCAAATCAGCTCAAAACTGCCCGGCGTTAAACGCCGGAACTGGCACAAGAATGGGAGTTAAACGCCCAAACTGGCACAAAAAAGCTGGCGTTTAACTCCAAGAAAAGTCTCTACACATGAAAGCTTCAATACTCAGCCCAAGCACACACCAAGTGGGCCCGGAAGTGGATTTTTATGTCATTTACTCATTTCTGTAAACCCTAGGCTACTAGTTCTCTACAAATAGGACCTTTTGCTATTGTATTTTCATCTTTGGATCTTTGATCATCTTTAGATCTTTGAATCTTTTGATCATTCAGCTTATTCTTGTTCTAAGATATCACTTGTTCTTCAACTTGTTGAATGTGATGATCCGTGACACTCATCATCATTCTCACCTATGAATGTGTGCCTGACAACCACCTCTGTTCTACCTTAGATTGAGTGGATATCTCTTGGATCCCTTAATCAGAATCATCGTGGTATAAGCTAGAATTGATGGCGGCATTCAAGAGAATCTGGAAGGTCTAAACCTTGTCTGTGGTATTCTGAGTAGGATTCAATGATTGAATGAATGTGAGAAGCTTCAAACTCCTGAAGGCTGGGCGTTAGTGACAGACGCAAAAGAATCAATGGATTCTATTCCAACCTGATTGAGAACCGACAGATGATTAGCCATGCTGTGACAGAGTGCTTTGAACATTTTCACTGAGAGGACGGGACTGTAGCCACTGACAACGGTGATGTCCAACATACAGCTTACCATGGAAAGGAGTAAGAAGGATTGGATGAAGACAGTAGGAAAGCAGAGAGATGGAAGGGACTGAGCATCTCTATACGCTTATCTGAAATTCTCACCAATGAATTACATAAGTATCTCTATCTTTATTTTATGCTTTATTCATATATCATCCATAACCATTTGAATCTGCCTGACTAAGATTTACAAGGTGACCATAGCTTGCTTCATACCAACAATCTCAGTGGGATCGACCCTTACTCGCGTAAGGTTTATTACTTGGACGACCCAGTGCACTTGCTGGTTGGTTGTGCGAAGTTGTGATAAAGAGTTGAGATTGCAATTGAGCATACCATGTTGATGGAGCCATTGATGATCACAATTTCGTGCACCAAGTTTTTGGCGCCATTGCCGGGGATTGTTGAGTTTGGACAACTGACGGTTCATCTTGTTGCTTAGATTAGGTATTTTTCTTCAGAGCTCTTAAGAATGAATTCTAGTGTTTCAAGGTGATGTTCTTATCATCACTAAAGCTGATTGATTCTCATCAATTTAGCTCTTGAATGCAATGTCCTGCTG
>NC_029776.3:45497323-45498956 GCF_000817695.3 Arachis duranensis | reverse complement strand
CTGAAGCTTGGCTAGCCATGTCTAATTCCTTTAGACTAAAGCTTTAGACTAACATTGTATGATTCTTGGAGTTCTCATTAAGAATTTTGATATCTTTATTTTCTTTTCCACTTAATTTTCAAAAAAAAATCCAAAAAAATTACAAAATCATAAAAACCAAAAAAAATATTGTATGTTTCTTGTTGAGTCTAGTGTCTCATGTTAAGTTTCGTGTCAATTGCATGTTTCTGTTCTTCTTGCATTCATTCATGTGTCTTAAGTGATCTTCAAGATGTTCTTGATGATTTCTTTGCTCTGATCTTTGAATTCTCTTGACTTGAGTGTTTTGTTATATGCATTCTCATTTTGTTAGTGTCAGTAGTATACAAACTTCTAAGTTTGGTGTCTTGCATGCATTGTTTATTTGATTTTAGTTGCATTATGATTATTCTTCATTATTAAAATCCAAAAATATTTTTAATTTGTGTCTTTTCAAGTCAATAATACAGAGAATTGAAGATTCAGAACATACAGCAGAGGAATTATATAGAAAAAGCTAGACGTTCAAAACGCCCAGTAAAGAAGAAAAACTGGCGTTTAAACGCCAGCCAAGGTGCCTGGTTGGGCGTTTAACGCCCAAAAGGGTAGCAATTTGGGCGTTAAATGCCAGAATGGATACCATTCTGGGCGTTTAACGCCAGGATGGCACAAGAGGGAAGATTTTGTTTTCAATTCAAATTTTTTTCAAGTTTTCAAAATCTTTTCAAAATCAAATCTTTTTCAAATCAAATCTTTTTCAAAATCAATTTCTTTCCATTTTCAAAAATACTTGCTATCAATTAATGATTTGATTCAACATTTTAAGTATGTTGCCTTTTCTGTTGAGAAAGGTTTAATGTTTGAATCATATCTTTTCTTGTTAGCCAAGTCATTAATTTTTAAAATCGAATCTTTTTAAATTGTTTTTCAAATCATATCTTTTCAATCATATATTTTTCTCCCATTTTTTTCAAAATAGTTTTCAACCATATCTTTTTTATTTCTAATTTCAAAATCTTTTTCAAAACTCACTTGATTTCTTTTCCACTCTTGGTTTTCGAAAATCAATTAGTGTTTTTCAAAATGTTTTTAAAATCTTTTTAATTTATTTTCGAAAATTTCTTCCCCTCTTCTCACATCCTTCTATTTATGGACTAACACTCCTCAATGCACAATTTGAACTCCATCATACTTGATAAGTTTGAATTTTCTACCTCCTCTTTCTAATTTTCTTTTCCTCTCACACCTCAAGGAATCTCTATACTGTGACATAGAGGATTCCATATTTTCTTGTTCTTTTCTCTTTCATATGAGCAGGAGCAAAGACAAAAGCATTCTTGTTGAGGCTGATCCTGAACCTGAAAGGACCTTGAAGCGAAAGCTAAGAGAAGCTAAGACACAACTCTCTATAGAGGATCTAACAGAAAACTTCAAAGAAGAAGACATGGCAGCCGAAAACAACAACAATGCCAACAATGCAAGGAAGGTGCTGGGTGACTTTACTGCACCTACTCCCGACTTTTATGGGAGAAGCATCTCTATCCCTGCCATTGGAGCAAACAACTTTGAGCTTAAGCCTCAATTAGTTTCTCTAATGCAACAGAATTGCAAGTTC
>NC_029776.3:45495471-45496495 GCF_000817695.3 Arachis duranensis | reverse complement strand
GTTACTGAACTCCCTCCTAGTACTCTTCCAAGCAATACAGAAGAGAATCCAAAAGGAGAGTGTAAGGCCATCAACATGGCTGAACATGGAGAGGAGGAAGAGGCAGTGAACGCCACTGAGGAAGACATCAATGGACGTCCACTGGCCTCCAATGAGTTTCCCAATGAGGAACCATGGGAATCTGAGGCTCACACTGAGACCATAGAGATTCCATTAGATTTACTTCTGCCATTCACGAGCTTTGATGAGTATTCTTCCTCTGAAGAGGATGAGTATGTCACTGAAGAGCAAGTTGCTAAATACCTTGGAGCAATCATAAAGCTAAATGACAAGTTATTTGGTAATGAGACTTGGGAGGATAAACCCCCTTTGCTCACCAAAGAACTGGATGACTTGTCTAGGCAGAAATTACCTCAAAAGAGACAGGACCCTGGAAAGTTCTCAATACCTTGTACCATAGGCACCATGACCTTTAAGAAGGCTCTGTGTGACTTAGGGTCAAGTGTAAACCTCATGCCTCTCTCTGTAATGGAGAAGCTAGGGATCTTTGAGGTACAAGCTGCAAGAATCTCACTAGAGATGGCAGACAATTCAAGAAAACAAGCTTATGGACTTGTAGAGGATGTTTTGGTAAAGATTAAAGACCATTACATCCCTGCTGATTTCATAGTCCTAGAGACTGGGAAGTGCATGGATGAATCCATCATCCTTGGCAGACCCATCCTAGCCACAACAAAGGCTGTGATTGATGTGGACAGAGGAGAATTGATCATTCAAGTGAATGAAGAATCCTTTGTGTTTAAGGCTCAAGGATATCCCTCTGTCACCATGGAGAGGAAGCATGAAGAGCTTCTCTCAAAATAGAGTCAAACCGAGCCCCCACAGTCAAACTCTAAGTTTGGTGTTGGGAGGCCACAACCAAATTCTAAGTTTGGTGTTGAACCCCCACATTCAAACTATAAGTTTGGTGTTGGAAGGTTCCAACATTGCTTTGAACATCTGTGAGGCTCCATGAGAGCCCACT
>NC_029776.3:45493451-45494282 GCF_000817695.3 Arachis duranensis | reverse complement strand
CCCGTGGCAAGGGGATGGTTGGAGTTTATCCAACGCTCAATCATTCCAACTAGCAACCGGTCTGAAGTTACTATAGACCGGGCTATCATGATTCATAGTATCATGATTGGAGAGGAAGTAGAAGTTCATGAGGTTATATCCCAAGAACTCTATAAGGTGGCGGACAAGTCCTCTACCTTGGCTAGGTTAGCCTTCCCTCATCTCATTTGTCACCTCTGTTATTCAGTTGGAGTTAACATAGAGGGAAACATCCTCATTGATGAGGACAAGCCCATCACTAAGAAAAGGATGGAGCAAACAAGAGATTCCACTCATGGACATGAAAAAATTCCTCATCATGAAATCCCTAAGAAGCCTCAAGGGATGCACTTTCCTCCACAAAACTATTGGGAGCAAATCAACACCTCCCTAGGAGAATTGAGTTCCAACATGGGACAACTAAGGGTGGAACACCAAGAACATTCCATCCTCCTCCATGAAATTAGAGAAGATCAAAGAATCATGAGAGAGGAGAAACAAAGGCAAGGAAGAGACATTGAGGAGCTCAAGTGCTCCATAAGAACTTCAAGAGGAAGAACAAGCCGCCATCACTAAGGTGGACCCGTTCTTTAATCTCCTTGTTCCTTATTTTCCTGTTTTTCGAAAATTATGCTTATGTTTACCTATGTTTGTGTCTCATGATCATTAGTGTCTTAGTGTCTATGCCTTAAAGTTATGAATGTCCTATGAATCCATCACCTTTCTTAAATAAAAAAAGTCCTTAATTGAAAAAGAGAAGAATTGCATGAATTTCAAATTTTATAACAGATTAATTATTTTGATGTGGTGGCA
>NC_029776.3:45491663-45493339 GCF_000817695.3 Arachis duranensis | reverse complement strand
GGCTCTTGAAAGAATGATGAAAAAGGAGGCATGTTACTGAGGATCTGAAAAATCATAAAAATTATTCTTGAAGCAAGAAAAAGTAGTGAATACTCAAAAAAAAAGAGAGAAAAACGAAAAAAAAAGAAAAAAAAAAGAAAAAGAAAAAAATAATAAAGTTGTGATCCAAGGCAAAAAGAGTGTGCTTAAGAACCCTGGACACCTCTAATTGGGGGACCCTAGCAAAGCTAAGTCACAATCTGAAAAGGTTCACCCAATTATGTGTCTGTGGCATGTATGTATCCGGTGGTAATACTGGAAGACAGAGTGCTTTGGGCCACGGCCAAGACTCATAAAGTAGTTGTGTTCAAGAATCATCATACTTAACTAGGAGAATCAATAACACTATCTGGATTCTGAGTTCCTATAGAAGCCAATCATTCTGAATTTCAAAGGATAGAGTGAGAAGACCAAACTGTTCAGAGGCAAAAAGCTAAAAGCCCCGCTCATCTAATTAATACTGATCTTCATAGATGTTTTTGGAATTCATTGCATATTCTCTTCTCTTTATCTTATTTGATTTTCAGTTGCTTGCGGACAAGCAACAATTTAAGTTTGGTGTTGTGATGAGCGGATAATTTATACGCTTTTTGGCATTGTTTTTAGTATGTTTTTAGTATGTCTTAGTTAGTTTTTATTATATTTTTATTAGTTTTTAGTTAAAATTAAATTTTCTGGACTTTATTATGAGTTTGTGTGTTTTTCTGTGATTTCAGGTATTTTCTGGCTGAAATTGAGGGACCTGAGCAAAAATCTGATTCAGAGGCTGAAAAGGACTGCTGATGCTGTTGGATTCTGACCTCCCTGCACTTGAAGTGGATTTTCTGGAGCTACAGAAGCCCAATTGGCGCGCTCTCAACTGCGTTGGCAAGTAGACATCCTGGGCTTTCCAGCAATGTATAATAGTCCATACTTTGCTCGAGATTTGATGGTTCAAACTGGCGTTCCAAATCAGCTCAAAACTGCCCGGCGTTAAACGCCGAAACTGGCACAAGAATGGGAGTTAAACGCCCAAACTGGCGCAAAAGCTGGCGTTTAACTCCAAGAAAAGTCTCTACACATGAATGCTTCAGTACTCAGCCCAAGCACACACCAAGTGGGCCCGGAAGTGGATTTTTATGTCATTTACTCATTTCTGTAAACCCTAGGCTACTAGTTCTCTACAAATAGGACCTTTTGCTATTGTATTTTCATCTTTGGATCTTTGATCATCTTTAGATCTTTGAATCTTTTGATCATTTTCGATCTTAGGATCATCTTTGGACATCTAGTTCTTAGATCATGGGGGCTGGCCATTCGGCCATGCCTAGACCTTGTTCTTATGTATTTTCAATGGTGGAGTTTCTACACACCATAGATTAAGGTGTGGAGCTCTGCTGTACCTCGAGTATTAATGCAATTACTATTGTTTTTCTATTCAATTCAGCTTATTCTTGTTCTAAGATATCACTTGTTCTTCAACTTGTTGAACGTGATGATCCGTGACACTCATCATCATTCTCACCTATGAACGTGTGCCTGACAACCACCTCTGCTCTACCTTAGATTGAGTGGATATCTCTTGGATCCCTTAATCGGAATTTTCGTGGTATAAGCTAGAATTGATGGCGGCATTCAAGAGAATCCGGAAGGTCTAA